>NC_064292.1:6917377-7000534 GCF_019186545.1 Solanum stenotomum
TTGAAATTTCCAAATCGAACTTACAAAGACTATTTCAAACCATAGAGTGACTCACATAATCGACATACAAGGCTACTAAACTCCCCTTGAGCAACAAAGTGCTCAAAATCTAGTATAAAGTATATGGATCATGTTGGAATCAATAGATGAGTTGATATTAAAAGTCACCAAAAAACTGGCCGGAACATGCTCATATACCGGAGTATTAGATTTGATGGTTAAAAGTGGTCACAATCTAAGAAATAAAATTATATGGGTAGGGTCGGAATGATGTCACGACCTAACTAGAAAATAGAAATTATATAGGATAGTTTGAATTGATGGAACGACCCCATTGAAAAAGAGAAATACTATGGGTAAGGTCAGAATGATGGCACGACCCTACTAAAAAAGAAAAATTATACGGGTGGGATTGGAATGATGGCACAACCCTACGCAAATCAGATTTGAGGAGCCACCGGAAAGACGAATGGAACTATGCAAATCAAATCTGAGGAGTCACTGAAAAGACACATGATGCTATGCAACTCAAATATGAGAAAATAGTTTGGAAAAATCCACGGTACTACACAAATTAAATATGAAAAGTAGTCCGGAGAGATGCACGATGCTACGCAAATCAGATATGCAAAAAAAGGTAGTCACCGGAAGGATGGCACGGTGCTATACAAATTATATATGAAAAAGTAGTCACCGAAATGATGGCACGGTGCTACACAAATTAAATATGAAAAAGTAGTCACCAGAATGATGGCACAGTGCTACACAAATTAGATATAAGAAAGTAGTCACTG
This sequence comes from Solanum stenotomum, assembly GCF_019186545.1. NCBI lineage: Eukaryota > Viridiplantae > Streptophyta > Magnoliopsida > Solanales > Solanaceae > Solanum > Solanum stenotomum. The sequence goes on from NC_064292.1 coordinate 6,918,172, forward strand.
GAATGATGGCACGGTGCTACACAAATTAGATATGAGAAAATAGTCACGAGAAAGATACACAATGACCCAACGTTTGCTAACATAATCGTTGGTCGGACGGGCGGCATATATGGATAATAGCTGCCAGCCGGCAGCGGAAGCTCTTTGATTGTTTACCAAGATTGTAGAGGCTCTAATACCATGTGAAAAATAGAGGAGAAGAATATTAGAGTTGTTGTTTACATTATTACATTGAATCCCTATTTATAGACCCTAGAATACAATCATTTACCAAGTAGGATACTATTTACTATTCCTATTCCTATTTGTATTCCTATTCCTATTCTAAATAGGATTGTATGAACCTATTCATATTCTAATAGGGTTGTGTAATCCTATTCCTATTCTAATAGGATTGTATAAACCTATTCATGTTCTAACAGTTCCTAAGATGAGTGTCATAGAAATGTTGAATGTTAAAACTGATATGACATCTACAATATTGAATACAAGCTAGAAGTAGCACACACAAAGTATAAAACTAGGGAAATCACACAAGATAGTTTCATCATATCCTACCTATATCTCCAAATGCACCAACTCATAGGTGCAACACTATGGTAATTGAAGGAGCTACAATCGGATGAGATAGACTAAGAATAACATAGAAAAAAGTAGTCCCAAAAGATTCATACTTTCTAGGTACCAACTTAAACATAGCTAAGAGTCGAACAGGATATAAGCAAATGATCTACATAGACAGTGCCCAACTGTTGGATAAGTTTTTTTTGTTGTTACTCTTACTTTAGAGTCTGAGTAGGGATAAGATAGAGAACCCCTTCTTAGACACAAAAGACAAACATTCTCTTTTTGGGGGGTAAAGGCTTTGAAAGACACCTATTTACAATAGAGCAACATCAATCCCAAGCTATTTACAAATTGCACAAACCAAAAAAAGGTAATATTGCTGATCCAACTAGTTTGGGACTGAGACTTAATAATTGTCTGATTCAGTATTGTCAAAGGCGTAAAGCGCAAAAGACACAAATGCTTTTTAAGTGCAAGCATAATTAAAATATGAGGTTTAAATAGAAAGAAATATGCTTACACACGAAAACAAGAATTATATGGCTAGATGAATTGACTAACTGCAATGAAGTAAAACTACATCAGTAATGTTCAAATACCATATTAAATTTCTGTATCATCTGCAAAGTTGCAACGAAGTTTCTAATTCAAATCAAATGTCTAGCTTTCTTTTGTAAATTTCTAATATCCTAATACCTAATAAGCAATATATATATCCAAAAAGTATAATTAACAATTAATATATCATTTTGCAACTCTGTGTGTTGTTCACTAGTGTTTTTTCTCAAGATGACCTTGTAAAATAATCTAATTTGAAAATAGCTGGTTGCTATGTTTTTGGAAAGATCTACACCTCATCCTCTTAGCAGTTTCGCAAGAGCACTCCGCCTAAGACACTGAAGCACCAAGTCTATGTTGAGCCTCACTTTAAGGCTTACATGCACTTCCAGTTTGCCTTGGCAACACTGGATTGATTAGCTGATTGACTGTGACACCACACAAGTTGGCAGATAAAATCAAGTCATTGTGTCTTTACTTCCCTTCCCGTGGTACCAGTCATCATCAGGGATAAAGACCCTCCCCTTTACCACAGCTGAAGTTATATCCCATTGAAGAGGTATTGTTTTTAAATCAATGTTTTAGAAGAATGAGCAGATGAGCACCCAAAAATAGGTATCACATGTACACATCAAGTCTACAAAACCCAAATGCAGAATGGAACATATATCTTGTCAATACGGGACATACATCTTGTCAATACGATTCCTTTCCTTGAAATTAATTCATTAATTAAGAAAATAATGAAATCAAATAATAATTTAACTCCTAAAATAAAGATCTACAGTTCTACACATGCTTGCATCTAAGTGGTTAAACTATTGAAAGTAGAGTTGCTATACCTCGTCCCTGTCATAGTTGTCACCACTGTGTGGATCAAAAAGAACATCACCAGTGGCAAGCTCAAAGCAAATGCAAGCAAAGGACCAAAGATCAGCTGAAGTAGAATATTTAGATCCTAGGATAACCTCAGGACATCTATACTGTCTTGTCTGGATATCACTTGTGAACTGTTTATACGTCCAGCATGCATTGCCGAAGTCAACTAATTTACACGTAAGGTCCACATCAGTCAATAGTTTCTGCCTCATGGATCGACTGCCTCTTTTAGGTCTTTGAGTTCTCTGCTGTCCATCCCTTGCTCCGTCTGTTGTTGAGCCATTTTCACTTTCTTTAGTATTAGTCTTTCCTTCAACTGAGTCTTTATTAGGTTTCTCATCAGAATTAGACCTTTCAGGACTACTGGCTTCATTATCTTGCTCAGTTTCCTCAGAAGCTTCCTTGTCCGTACATCTTTGAGCTGCCCGCTTAGCCTTTTTCCGAATTTTCTTTTTCTGGTTCTTAGTCAGGTCACCATTATAAACCTTTACTTCCTTGGAAGCCCCAGATTCAGAGAGAATTTTACTTTTACTCGTAGGAAGAATAAGGGGAGCGTCTGACTTTGTTGGATCTTTACTTTGATCAATCATTGATAAGAGCAAAATATTTTCTGGCTTCAAGTCTGTGTGAATAATAGAAAGCTGACGATGTAAATAATCCAAACCCACTAAGATATGGAAGCAAATTTCTTTAACCTTGTGAATTGATAGCCCTCGATAGTCTGAGTACTTAATTAGAGTCAAAAGATTATCTCCCAAGTATTCGAATACCATACAAACATGCTGGCCATTGGGCCCGGAATGCTTAAAGTGATCCAATAGCTTCACCACACACTTCTTATCATCTGGATCTCCCTCTGCAATCTGCTTTAATATGGTAATCTCATCCATAGCCGCTTCTGTATAATGTTGAGCACTCTTTTGAACTTTTAGAGCAACATACCTCTATTCCTCACAAGACATAACCAACAATTAGCTAAGACAATCCACATTTCAAAGAAATTTTTGCAAAAACCACAGAGAACTCATAAGAACCATAAACACTACAATAATTGCTATAATAAACCATAAGTTGCCACACCAAACAATAAACACTAGAATAACTGTAGCATCATATCTCCGTCAAAAATGAGAACAGATAACAAGTACTGAATCAAAGTATCTCCTCTATCACACACACGCAGACAGAGGAAACTCAAACACTACATACATAAGTCTATATACAAAAAATTGTTATACTAGTAAACAATTCATTGCTAAATAAAACAACAATACTAGAACAAATGCAGCATAATAAGTATATAGAATATATGAACAGATAATAAGTACTATATCAAAGTATCTCCTCTCTCTCACACACACTCGCAGACAGAGAAAAACTCAAACACTACATACACAAGTCCATATACAAAAAAGATTGTTATACTAGTAACCACTAGGTTACTAAATAAAATGAACAAATGCAGCATAATAAATACGTAGGAAATGCAAACAGATAACAAGTACTATATCGAAGTATCACCTCTCTCACACACGTGGACAGAGAAAAACTCAAAACACTATATACGCAAGTCCATATACAAAAATACTATTTTACTAGTAAACAATATGTTGCAAAATAAAAAGAACAAATGCAGCATAATAAATACGTAGGAAATGCAAACAGATAACAAGTACTATATCGAAGTATCTCCTCTCTCTCACACACACAAGCAGAGAAAAACTCAAACACTACATACACAAGTCCATATACCAAAAAAATCATTATACTAGTAAACAATACTTTGCTAAATAAAACGAACAAACACTAGAACAACTGCAGCATATTAAGTATATATATACAAAACACGAACAGATAGTTTAGAAATACTCACAGATGCGGAAGTTGCTAACTTTTTTTTTTGAAACTGGTAATGTTATGCGGAAGTTGCTAACTTAAACCATAAATTGTTAAACCTAACAATAAATACTAGTACAACAACTGCAGCATCACATCTATGTCGAACAGATAGCAAGCTATCGAAGTATTTCCTCTCTCTCTCACACACACACAAACAGAAGAAAACAAAATCACAAAAATCACAAGTCCAAGATGCAAAAATTGTTACAGTAAACTATCAGTTGCTAAATAAAACAAGCAAATACTACAGTAATTGCAGCATAATAAGTATATCAAAAATGTGAACAGGTAAGTTTAGAAATACTCACAGGGGGGCTGGAAAGAGGAGGGTAATCGAAGAACATTATGGGGGACTGGAAAGCTGACATCATTTGTCTACAAGAAACCAAATTACAGGGGGATATCACTGAGTTGGTAAGGCAGATTTGGGGGGATAGATGGGTCAAAATGGCATGTTTGGAGGCAAGTGGGACAAGAGGAGGGATAATGGATGACCTAGAAAGAAATTTTGATGAGGAGGAGGTTTCGAGAAGTTTAAAGCAATGTGCAGTGGATAAAGCACCAAGACCAGATGGCTTTACATTGGGGTCCTACATCAAATGTTGGGAAGTGGTCAAGAGTGATATCATGAAGACTTGTCAGCATTTCTATGACCAAAGGAGGTTTGAAAGAAGTTTCAATGCTACCTCCATAGCCCTGATTCCAAAGAAAAAGGTGCTAAAGAACTAAGAAACTTTAGACCTATCAGTTTGATACGCAACATCTATGAAATTCTCTCAGAAGTGCTCACTGAAAGGCTATAAAAGGTGATGTCCAAACTTGTTAACTCATAACAGTTAGCTTTTATTAAGGGAAGGCAGATCATGGATCTTGTTCTAATAGCTAATGAAGCTATAGATTCCCGGTCTAGTTTGAAAAAACCAGGCATTTTATGCAAATTAGATATTGAGAAAACATATGACCATGTCAACTGGGATTTTCTTACGAGTATGCTAGAGAAGATGGGTTTTGATCTTAAATGGAGACAATGCATTAAATTCTGCATATCAAGAGCACTTGACAAGCGCAAACTACATCTACATCTACATCTACAAGTTCAAGTAGGACTAGGACACTAATTGATGAAGAATCCGAGGAGCAAGAAGATGAGGAGCAAGATAATCATGATCAAGAGGATGTTGATCTTCAAGATTTGGATAATCTTGAAGAAGAATAGACTTTTAGAGTTCTATTATTGCTTGTCAATTGTCTTATGAATTATTGAGTCATTCAAATTCTAGACTTTTAGTATCTACTATTAGTTTTTGATTTTAAATATTTGCTACTATATGTTATTGCTATTAAGATTTTGGATATTTATAAATGCAATTAAAATTTTAAATTTTTAGTATTAATTGGCGCCTTAATTAAAAAAGGCGAGCGCCGTGGCGAAGCAGGCCCTTGTCGCCTTTTGTCGTCCAAAACAATGGGGTGTAGGAATGAAGAACCTAAAGAATCAAATCAATGCTTTGAGAATGAAGTGGCTTTGGAGGTATTCCAACGATAATCAAAATTTATGGGACTCAGTCATAAAAGTAAAATATGAAGAAAGTGACAAATGGGTGACAAAGAAAGTTACCACTCCCGATGGTGTTAGTTTATGGAAATCCATCCAATCACTATGGGATGAATTCAAACCAAACACCAAGATTAAAGTGGTAGGTGGCGCCAAAACTAGATTCCGGAAGGAGGATTGGCATGAAGCAGGAAATCTAGAGACACTTCTCCCAGATATATACACTCTGGTTCTTCAACTGCAAAGTACAATATTTGAACTATGGACGCCTCATGGGTGAAATATTATATTTAGAAGGCACCTCAATGATTGGGAAATTCCAAGAGTTACATAATTCTTCAGCGTCATTGAACAATTTAGTGGCTTGGAGACGGGGCAGGACAAATTGCAGTGGTTAGGGAACTGTAAAAGGACTTTAAAGTAAGTGCAGCAGATAGGAAGTTGAACCACCCAATTGTGCAGGTACCCAAATGGTCTGAAAACACATTTGGAAGGCCAAGATCCCCACACAAAGTGGTTGTTTTGTGTGGTTACTGGCTAAGGAAGTTGTGTTGACACAGGAGAATTTGATGAAGAGGGGGATTACACTATGCTCTAGATGTTTTTTTCAGTGGGAAAACTACAGAAACAGTCAATCACTTGTTCATCCAGTGCAGGCCAATTGTGGAGTCTATTCCTAAGGCTCAAAAACATCTCATGGGTCATGCCTGGTAGAATTGCAGAGGCCTTATACAGTTGGGAAGATGCAGGATTACAAGCAAGAAGCAATTGGAGAATCATTCCTGCTACAATTTGGTGGACTATCTGAAAAGAGATAAATCTTAAGAGTTTTTGAGAACAGGCAGAGTAATATGCAGCAAGTGAAACTAAATTATATTCTAACTTTGTGTTTTTGGTGTCATTAGATCTACTCTAATAACAGTGTCTCAATCATTGATGTTTTAGACTCATTATAGGGATAGGACAGTGCTTATAGAGTTCATTATGTAAATATGATTTTCAGTACAACACATGTACTTATTTAAAGAAAAAGAAACAGTTACCAATCTCAAAAAAAACACTCACAAATGTGGAAGTTGCTAAATAAACCATAAATTACTAAACCGAACAATAAATACTAGTACAACAACTGTAGCATCACAGTTGTATAAAAAATGAGAACAGATAACGAGTAATATATTGAAGTATCTCCTCTCTCATACACATGCAGGCAAACAGAGAAAACCTCAAACACCAAACTCACAAGTCCAAAAATGCAAAAACTGTTATATTAGTAAACAATAAGTTGCTAGATAAAACGAACAAATAATACAACAATTGCAGCATAATAAATATATTGAAAATGTGAACANGTATGTCCTCTCTCATACACATGCAGGCAAACAGAGAACCTCAAACACCAAACTCACAAGTCCAAAAATGCAAAAACTGTTATATTAGTAATCAATAAGTTGCTAGATAAAACGAACAAATAATACAACAATTGCAGCATAATAAATATATTGAAAATGTGAACAGATAACAAGTACTATATCAAAGTATCTCCTCTCACACACACACTCTAATGTGGAAAAAATCAAACACCAAACTGACAAGTCCAAAGATGCAAAAACTGTTATACTAGTAAACAAAAAGTTGCTAAGCAAAACCAACAAATAATACAACAATTGCAGCATAAAAGTATATAGAAATTGCAAACAGACAACAATTACTATATCGAAGTATCTCCTCTTTCACACACAAACACACATGCAAACATAGAAAAATTCAAACACCAAAATCACAAAAATTCAAAATCCAAAATCTGTTAACAGTAAACAGTAAGTTGCTAAACAAAACAAGCAAATACTACAGTTATCGCAGAGTAATAAATATCATGAAGAATGCGAAGCAGATAGTGTAGAAATACTTACAGATTTTTGCGTATCCCAAGCGAGCCAAACAGTGGAGAAATGTCCCCAACCAAGCTTACTCTGCACTACATATCGTCCTTGTTTGAATGTATCTCCCATTCGAACAGCGTGATAACCTCCACGCCTGTAATCTTCAGTACCTTCATCCTCCGATGTGTAGTCACTTGTCTCACTCCGATCACCGCCGTTCCTCTCCTCCTCTTCCGCCATCGGCAGATCCAACAACCACCGTACTCCGACAAATCGTTACCGGCGAGCTACAACGAAGAAATGAAAACCCTAGCCGTAGTAGTAGTAGTAGAAGAAGATTCTGGAGAAGAGAGGGAAGAAATTAGGAGGAATTTTTTTATATAATTTAATTTGAGGGAAGAAAAAAGAGCGTTTGGTGTTGTTTATTGGTGAAAATTAAAAAAAAAAAATGTCTAAGTAATTTTTATTTTATTTTTCCCTCTCTTTTGGATGAAATGAGTTTGTTTTTTTTTTGTTTTGTGTTGCCGGGAAAATAAAGGCAAATGAATACTGGTGAAAACGACGTCGGCTCTCAGCTGTGGCCCTTGGGATTCTGTATTTTATTATTGGTGAGTATACTTTTGATAAGATAATTGAATATGAAATCAATTTTTTTTATTTTTGAATTAACATTAAAGCACGTTTAAATAGTGAGGTAAATTTTGTATCAATGAAATAAACATTAGAGAAAATGCTAGGAATATAAAAAAACAGGTCTTAATTCTTATTAACACGATTTAAGATGTATGAACCTAAATTTAAAGCGAATAATATCATTAGATTCATTTCACATACCTTGTGCAATTCTAAAGCAAACCATTAGGGGTCGTTTGGTGTGAGGGATAATACCAAATAGTCTCGGGATTAAATTATAGTACCGCTTATTTTGTTGTTTGGTTGGCAAATTTGGGATAACTTATCCCAGGATTAATAATTAGTACCGGGATAAGTTATCCCTCTCCTTGGGTGGTATAGTAATCCCGGGATAACTTATCCCGGGATAAAATAGGTAAATGACAAAAATGTCTCTTTCAACCCTTTTGTTATATGACTTTTTACATTAATGAAGGGCATTTTGGTAAACAAATAAATTGTTCTTAAAATTTATTATTTTGAATACAACAAACCAAACACTCAATAAAAAATAATCTCAACACAACTTATCCCATCATAACTAATCCCAACATAACTTATCCCAACATAACTTATCCCATCATAACTCATTTTCAAACCAAACGACCCCTTAGTGTTTAACTAACATTAGATAATTCTCATATTTTTAGGACATTGGTGGACAAACAACAATAAAAATATTGAGTCTCTAAAAAGGAGGTGTGTGACTGTGTGTATATTTAAGTAAATTTTCATAGTAATAAAATATAAGAAAGCCAACAAAGATTGTGGTGGAGTGCTAAGTACTCCTTCATCCTTAACCAAGAGATCTCGGGTTCGAGCCTCTTTGGGTATTAAGTCGTCTTTGTTAGGGTCTTAGGGAGATGAGAAAAGAGTATATAAGAAAATAAGTCATTGACCTAATGACTCGTTTAAAAATTGTGCAAGCTAGGCTCAAATTAGAGAATATTGCTATTTAGATGGGCTATAATAACCTCTATGGTCCATTTAATTGCTTAAGACTAAAATAGTTGTTCACTTAACCTGCTTAGTGCATCTCCAACCTTATATTTTATTTTACTTTCCATATATAACGTGATTGATAGAATTAATCGATATTTGTATTAGTGAAAGATAAAAAAATATTTGATAAAAAAGATAAATTATGCACAAGTTGATTTGAAAAAAGTCTGTAAAGTGTAAATATCAATCTGTTAATGAGGATATATAATTGTATTTTCTTCCTGAACCCTTCACGATGTTAATTTGAAATAGTCAAGCTTCAATACAAGTATCGGACACCTCATAGAAGGAAAAAAAAAATAGTTGTAATTTCAAAAAACCATATCATGGGCCATATGTCAACTCTTTATGTTTTTCTTTTTCTTTCCTTTTCATGGTCTTGTGGTGTTTTTATTACTTGGTGGAGTATGAAAGACAATTGTTTTAGCTGTTGTGTAAACATCCTTCTTGGTGATCACTACCTTCTCAACGATTAAGAAATTGACTAATGGGAGGTCTTCCTCAAGGGATCTTGCTAAAAAATTGTTCATTGCTCAGCTTGAAGGAGATAAAGAAGATGAAAATAATCTAACTCGGGAAATAATTTTCACTTATTATTAAATGGCTTTTGTTTTATCAAACACGTATATTCATAAAGATAATTAGAAACAAGTTTGTCTTATAGATGTTGAATTATATAAGACATATAACAACTCACTTAAAATAGTCGTGTTATTCAAATCAGTAGCAGCTTCAGAATTGTCATTAAGGGGTGTTGGTTATAGTAAAAATAATATAATTATGAGGCTAGTGCTAGTAGGACTAGTACCCATGACATCAAGAAATTTTTGCAATGTCTTAACTATTAGACTAAGGCTTTAAAATTAAGGTGTTTTTCAGTAGCAATGTCAAACACAATTTATTTTGTGTGAAGAGGTGTCAATACTTATATATATATATATATTTATTAAACTAAAATTTAACCTCTATATACAATGTAATTTTCCGACAAAGGAGTGCCGCTTGACATCCTTGGGTAAGGATGGGTCCTCCCCTAATTCAAATAATATCTCAAAGTTATAAACTTGAAATTGGTATATTAGCACGAGATGAAAGTGTATAAAACAAATTTCATCAAAGGTTGTAATTGAGCAATATTTCATCTTTAATCAAAGATTTCGAATTTAAATTTTAAAAATAAGGCTTTGATAGGAATCAATTTACTTCAACGTAGAATTTCATGTCGGGAATCGGGCTCATAATGATAACATTACACCTCATAAATGTGTCAAGACTATATATATCCACGGGGCTTCAAATATGTGTGGGTTGGGCCTTATACTAGTTTGGGCCAACAAGTCTTAAAGTGCGATTTACACGAATGGCCTTGGAGCTGACGATTTTGAACTTTTGACCTCATTTGTTTTATGAAAATACTTCAAGTTTAACAAGATTTGATTTTTGACTCTGAAGATTGTATTATAGGGTAATTGGGATCCAAAAGTTCAAGGTCAATCATTTTTGAAGTTATTGGGTTTAATTCCATGTCTTAATGAGAATTATGTGGGACAAAATCACAAATAACTACTTTTACGTCTTCTATTTAAAATCAAGTCAGAGTTTCAAATCTAATCAATAGTTAGCCATGTTTTTGTGCACTCAAAGGCGCAATGTTCTAACATTCAATAAGTTAAAATGGACTAGTCAATCAGAATTCAAAATTTAGTGGAAATAAAAATATTATCTAAATTCTAAGGATCAATGTAATTTTTAAAAAGCATTGTGGTAGAAGTTCAAACTTCAAATCTATATACATATATAAATAAAAAAGAATTATAGTACATAATTTCTTTCCATCTTTTAACTTTATATCTTGATGGACAATACAGAAATTTTTCAATGTGTCCAATGTTCATTAGTGGCTGCCACATTTTTTTTGTCATTACAAGGCACCAACTTTTTGTCAAGACATCAATAGATTCTAACTTGTATTATTAGACAATTTCCTCCATATAATTAATAAATAATTTGAAAATTTACCTACTCATTGACTTTATGTTAAATGAGTGAACGTATTATAATTCTTCAACAGATAGGGGCCTAAATGCAACATATAAATTATAATAATGAATTATTATGCTAAACTTTTTTTTTTTGGACATGCCATTTGACTCATGCACGTGGAGGTTTAACCAACTATTCGGTGAGGAGATTTGACTAATTTTCAATCTAATAAGTATTCATTTTTTTAATCTATTTTTTTTTTATATAAAAAAAAACACAAGCAGATAGTAGCTTTTAGAGTTATTTTGACTTATAGTAAGTCGTATAAGTTCAATTGTGATGAGGAAAATGGAATCGAATTTGTTGACTTGTTAGAAATTTCAAAAAATATTACACTTGTCTTCTAGAAAAAAAGGTTAGAAAAGGACAGTTAGCTCCTCGCCGAACAAGATTCAGAATTGAAAGTTTATTAGTTTCTATAACAATTTCAAGTTGTTTAGTAATAATAAATGTTTTTGCATTTAAATATTTATGAATATTTAAAAAATAATTAACGTTATACATAGAATTTGAGTTTACATAAAATCTCACGCAACACTTTGAATATGCCCTTTCCCACCATTTGGAGTTTAATGTAGCAAATTAGAATAAAGTAATTTGCGACCATCAAGTTTTTGAAATCAAACTTAATGAAATTGTTACTTTAAAAAAAATTAGCATCAAATTTTTTTTAAAAAAAGAGGGTCTATTTTCATCGAAATGGTGCTCAATTTTTATTTACAAAATTAGACTTCAATATTATTTTTTAATAGGTCAAACATATATAATTGTTTCTCAAGCATTTTAATTCCTTTTTTTTTTGAATAATTTCTCAAATATTGGGAGGTTAAATTTCAACCGTTAAGAAAAAAAATTGTAATGATGTATGTAATGAGGTCACTACATAAAATTCCCTTGTCAATTTACAGAATTTTGTATATTACTGTAGATATTTTTTATTTTTTTTTGTGAAGTCAATAAATTCAACTAAAATCTTATGAATTTATTCAAGCTAGGCCGATTCTCTGTATAATTAATTATGAAATAATATACATACACACTAACTTATTAGTTATTATTATCATCACACTCTTGGATCGTAGTAGTTGAGAAAGTACCAATTTTTTCAATAGATGATCTTTATTTTCCACACCAGTATAGTCAAAAATCAAAATAAATAGAGAATTTGATAGCGATTTTTTTCTCTGTCAGTGTTACATATTTAAATTGACATTTTGATTAATTTAGATTTGTATCATGTAACACTCGTTAAAAAGGAATGATGCCCCTCACAAAGACCAAGTTGATGAAAACAGGTCAAGTAGGACTGATAGACTTCTAGGCTAGCAAGTTTCTGAAGATGAGGTACACATGACATCTTAGTCGAATTACATACGCTTATTTTGTTACTCATCGTGGTGTAACTAGAAAGATAAAACTGTACAGTATATATGTGTTATGAATTTGGATCGTGACACACTCTTTACTATTTTTCGGACTCAAATTCAAAATATCTAATTAAAAGTGGAAGAAATTTATTTGTCCACCACAATCCATAGCAGCGTTTTTACTAGTTAGACTCTAAAGTCAAATTAAATTTTGGCCAATATAATTAAGACAAGAAAATTAGAAATGAGTCCACACTGTTAACCAATTAAATTTTTCATAATTTTGTATTAGTAAACATTGTTGATAGTTCAATTCAAAATAGATAGATTTATCACCATAATGCTTCTATCCATGCATCTCATAGTTATGATAATATTGGATTAGTATCGAGGAAAAATAATTATCATTACTAGGAAAAACGTTGGGAAATAGTAATTAATTTGGCCAAACTTCTAGAGTTTGTTAATTTTTTTAAAAATATGTTTTATCAAAAGTGGTTTTTAATTAAAAAAAACTTTTGGAGGGTAGCAATTTTTGTTTGACTATTCAATTTAAAAAACATTTTTGCAATATTAGACAACAATTTGTGTTGTGTTTGATCAAGATTCTAAAGTATTTATAGAAAAAAAAAAATCAAACTTTTGAAAAACGATATTTGCTCCTATTTGAGAAACACTTATTTGTCCAAACACTTCAAATCTCAAAAAGCAATCATTACTAACAATTTTTTTTGAAAAAAACAAAAAAACTTACGCGGGTGGAAACCAAAAAAAATTGGACCAAAGCTGGTAGCTGATGAGTTGGATATTAGTGCTTAATCACAACTAATTAAGGTTGTCTGAAATTCAATATATGGAATACATATTTAATATTCAAATGACAATTACTTCTTTGTGTTGTTAAATTTTTAATTTGCATAGTCTGAACTTAAGCATGTGTAAGAATCATAGATAAATCAGTCAAACAAGTTAGGTCTAATAAAATTGTTATTAATTGAGTTGGAAGGTGTTTAGATTAATGAGAAAAAATATGTAAATATATTTTTTGGGACAATTAAATTGTCGATTAACATATACACAATTTTATGTAGTAATATAAAATTTTCTCATTATAAAATTTTCTCATCAAACTTTTACTTTGCTAAAATGAATATATACACGGTGAAATTTCATAAATTATTCTGAGTTTTACTTGTAGAATTTGAAACATAAAAATAACGATTATTTTTAATTATAAAGAGCGAGAAGTAATTATTCATGAAGCAGTTCTTCTTTTTTAATATAAACATCTAATTTTTGTAACACTCATTGATCTAACTAATACATATTCGAATGATTCCAAATTCCGATCGCGCATATCGATTTTTATTTTTGCCTATAGTCATAGAGTTTGCCACAGAACATTGATGTGCTGGCAAATATTAAGTCAAGCAACAAATTTTACATATTATATATATATATATATATATATATATATATATATATAAACCTTAAGTCCGCCTACGTGGTGCTACCACAAACCAGAATTCCCTGTTAATTTATTTATTTTCAAAACTGGCCTTTTCTTTTCATGAAAAGTTATGATTTTTATGAAAAGTTGCGACTTTAATGAAGAGTTGCGACTTTTATGAAAAAATGTGACTTTAATGAAGAGTTGCGACTTTTATGAAAAATTGTGACTTTTATGAAATGTTGTGACCTTTTCGAAGGGTTACAACTTTTCCAAATAGTTATAACATTTTTGATAAGGCAGAATAAACATTTGTTCACACTACCCTTTGTTGTCTATAAATAGAGGGATTTCCTGTCATTTTAAAATAACGAAAACTCTGAACCTCTTCTTCTTCTTCTTTTTCACAATTAAATATTTGTGTACTTTGCTCCTGTTGAGTGGCTCACTGACACCATTGCTTATGTTACAGATTCTGGTATGTATTTTTACAATCATTAATTTATGCTTATGTTATTAAGGATATGTGATAAGATATAATAATTTTCATTTTCCTTTACATTATTAATGTTTGTTACTACGTAATCTTGTATGTAAGATAATATATTGTTTTAGTTTTAATGTCTGATAGGTTTTAAGTATTATTTTATAAATTCCGTGACATGAAATTCCCGCGTGAAGCGCGGATAATTTTAGATTAAATAATTTATTAAATATGCCCATGCATTATTAAATTATATATATGATGATGATGATGATGAATACGTGCTAACCCTCTACTTCTACATATTGACAAAACAAATTATTTAGATCCCAACAATATAATAGACCGAACATTTTGGGGAAAAAAAAGAAAGAAGCATCATCTAAAAAAAAGAAGAGAATTGCAATGAAGAAAAACATTACTAAGAAAAATAATCAACGATGGACAAATTATATAGTTAAACAATAAAGTTTGTTGTTAATCTTATTTAGTGATAGATTAGCGATAAATTACTAAAAAGTTTTGTTAGGTATGAACAATCTAGGGATAAATTACTGACAAAGTTTACAACTAATTCCATTTTGCTTTTACTGAAAGAACAATAGATTTTTGAGTGTATGGGCCAGTGTAAATAATACATCTTTGTTTAATTGACATCTCATCTGCATACAAAAATTGTTACAAGTAGGGAATTTTAAGGCTAAAACGACTCATTTAATTTGTGTGACAAAATTGACATTTATTGATGAATAAAACTAAGTAATTTTTTTAATAAAGTAAGAGCAATTTTAATAATTTGAAGCTTTTAATCTTCAAGCAAGTCCAAGGAATAACAAGTTTTCTTGAAGAGGGGCAATTTGTCTTCGAATAAAGGAACGAAGACATCGATACTTCCGTCTCCGACGAAAGATGGTATAAGAAACATCATGCCTTCGGTAGGAAAATACGAAGGCATGAACATGTACGGGCACCCCGTACCAAAATCTAGGTCGTAGAATGGGAACCTTAACCAACTATCCACCTCGATATTTGGGCAAAGTATGTGCTTGTTCATGTCCGCGGTGGGGACAAGTTGGTCTTCTTCCTTTGCTTTGGTGTTAGCAAAGTCAACAAACGATCTAAAATAGTCGTTGTTTACTTTTGCAATAGCGTCATGAATGAGCTTTGTTGCGTGTGGCAGAGGTTCTCGTAGTAGTTCCTTCACTTTTGTTGTTGGGAATGCCCATAGGACTAAGTTCCCAAAGTACTCATTGGGTACTTTTGGGTTCAACCTCGTTCTACCATTGACTGAGATTCTTATTTGGGTTGACTCAAATCCACTTAACCCGCGGGCTTTGGTTATGACCCTCCATAAATGTGCAAGGAGACTTTCAAAGGTACTATAAGGCTTGTTATTTCCATTCATGGAAGAAGCCTTTGCTTTAAGATTCGCGAGAAACTCAACTGTGAAATGAACTTTGTGTACAACCACATCTTCAGATATATGATGAACTTCATTGAGTGAATGTTCTTTTTTCAACTTAGACATGAATTCAACCCCTTTATGTTGATACTCGATAAGAGCAGGATTTCGAGGAGTGAAAACAGTACGATCATGCAGAGGAAGAGGATTGACTCTGAGGCCTCGACAAGCTTGGCCCCATGCAACCAAGAAGTTGCTAGTGGAATGACCATCTGCGACCGTGTGGTGCGCGGTAAAACCAACCACCAAGGAGCCACAAGTGAACCTAGTTAATTGGACTTGCACCAATTCTTTCACATCCTTCAAGCTAGGATGTAGGCTAAGCAAAGAAGGTGAAGGCTTGAAAGGCATTACTTGATCTAGAGTGCTACTAGACGATGCCTCCACAAATCTAACACCCTCATCATTGAGGAGAATCACTCGATTTCCATGTTCATCTTCACCTAATCTTCCACCCCACTCTCGATAAACAGCTAAGGCTTTTCGAAGACCTAATTCAATGCCGGTATTTGGTGGGGTGGGAGGGTGGTAGGCATATATGATAGCAATTTGAGCCTCATATGTGACCTTATCAAAGACACTAAGGGGAATGTGGCTTGTTGTTGAAGGAGGAGGGGTGTGTTTATAGAAAGGCTTAATGATTCTTGAACTTTCTATTCTAATCTTCATAATTTTTTTCCTTTTGTTTTTTTTGGTTATGTGGACAAAGAAATTAAGAAGTAGAGAACAAAAAAATTTCTTTTTAGTTTGAGATAGTGGTGAGGGGATACTTAGGTATTTATAGAAATATATCCTTTTGATTGTTTAATCAAAGACGTGTTTTTGCTGTACATTAAAAAAAAATGGGCTTAGAATTATAAACTAAGAACAAATGAAAAATAAAAGATTGGATGTGTTAGTTAGTGGCATGTTCAAACTCATCACTACTAATTAGCTTGAGTCCAAGTGATTAATTGGTCATCATTTTTAATTTAAGGTGATAACAATGTTTGAATTTCATCACAATAGTATTTTTAATTGAATTATATTGCAATTATATATCTTTTGCCAACTTAAAAATTTGTGTGATATGCATCACCATTTTATATAGTGCCTATAGGCTAAATGTTAATTAAGTTATTACCAATAAGTTGTTTACATGACCCAAAAAAAAGAAAAGAAGAAGTAATTGATACACGAAGCAAGACGTGTTCACACAGAACAAGACTGTTTCACAAGATTGTGCAATGTAGATAGCCTTTTCGATGCAAACATTAATGGTTGGTCAAAAGCAAAATGATATACAAATTAAAACATATTCATATTCAGGCAGAATTTTTTTTAAAATAAATTAAATCATATATATAATAATATAGATATGCAGACACAAACATTACTAGATGATTCTGTCTATTATTATTATCGTATTGATTGACAAAGCTATATTGAAAATCACCATGCACTTGTGTGGAGGATAATTTTTATTCGAATTTTTTGTTGATCTTCTTTAAATAATAATAATAATAATAAAATAAAAAAAGTCACAAAATAGGAGAGTTCTAGACACGACCGACAAAAAATAAATTATTGTATTATGAAGCCAGAGTCGCCACATATTCCAACAGTTATGGTTTCAACTTAATTAAAATATTCTGCTGACATTTTCATTTTATGTTTTGAATTATTTGAATAAAACTTGGACACAAGAAATCTATAAGGATGACTGAGTCGGTATAGTCAAAACTCAAAAGCAAATTTATAATCTTTCGTCCTAATTTATGTGATACTTTTCAAATTCTGAGATTCAAACAAGTTTAACTTTGACCATATTTTTCATACATTTTTAAATCTTTTGAATTGTCAATTATTGTAATTTATAGTACTTTTTACGTAGTTTATAAATATATAAATTTCATTTCAATAAAATTGGAAATTTCATGCTTAAATTACCGATCAAATTTAAATTGTTTGACTCTCAAAAAATCAAAAGTTCCACATAAATTGAGACAAAAGGGGTAGTAAAAAAAACAAAAAAGTATGTGAATTTATGGTCTTTCAATAAAATTAGGTATTGCTAATAAGAAAGTTGTTAAATAATGCATTTGATTAAATGTTAAGTTATTTACCTGGGGATTAAGGAGTTAATTTCTACTTAATACATTTTTTTTTAAATTATTATTGGTGCACCCATAATATGGGTGCATCACGCATGGTATATCATAAAGAAGAGATCGATTGATTCTCTAACGTCTTCTTAATCGAGTTAATTGTATTGGGATTGTTTAATATGATTTACTTTTTCTGCATATGTAGTTTGCAAACTATGGTATAAAACCTTATTTATCCAATACGTATTTTAAGAATAGCAATGGTAAATTTTCTCTAAAATTTAAAAAGAATTGGACATGAGATTCTAGAATGAAAAAGACCTTGAAATAACATAAAATATTTTGTCGTCTCTCATAAAAAAAAAGTCATAAATTCTCCAGTAACTCACTGTGTATAAAGAAAAAAACAACGCCACATCGTTAATTAAGATATGACATGATATTGTAGTTGGGATATTGTCTCTTAGAAATCTAATAGTATATAATCTTCTTTTGTCAAATTGAATTTCTATGTGAACTTGAAGAAAAAATAAAAATGCCTAGTATAATACTCTTCTGTTGCATAACTTTTACTAATACGTATCATTTTCCCAAATCTCTTTTTCGTTCACTCGATGTCTAGTACTTTAAAGACAATCGGTTATTTAAATTTAGAAAAAAGAGTCTGAAAAATATTTTAACTTTGATCGAAATTGTTGTTACGATACCAGACTTTATGAAGGACTTTTTACCACTGCGCTATTTAATAGTGTATTTTAAAGGTATATATGTGTCCACGTGGACACATTATTATTTATAATGATGCAATATTTATGATGTTCATGTGAGCACATATAAACCTTTAAAATAAACTATCAAATAGTGCATAGGGGTAAAAGGTCCTTTCCAAAGTTCGGTATCGTAACAACAATTTCGATCAAAGTTCGGATATAATTCAGACCTTTTCCCCTAAATTTACATTAGAAAATCTCATTTTGGCGATAAAATGCTCCATATCAAAAGTGACTATACACTTAGGAATTAGGATTGAAAATTAGATATTTTATTAAAGATGAATATTTACCATTCCACAATATTAACTTTTGGTGATGGCAGTTATGTGATAACATTGTCTCGTTATAATGTTTGGACAATCTTCACCTTTTTAACTAATTTTTGGGATCCAACTAGTACATATCTTTACTAAAGTATATCGGAGCATAACACATTTAATTTCTTGATTTTCTGATGTTGAATCCCCCAAATTATATTGTCCATGCTAACTTCAGATATTTAATTCTAGGTGTAGAACATAATCGATGTTGAAGAGCCTCACTTCCACATTAGACTTTAACCAAATGAATAATCTCTTTAGATGATCTGGACAATCCCCATCCTCAAACAAACTCAAATTTCATTTCTTTATTCGTATCAAATTTCACTTTTTGATAGTAAAACAAATAAGCAAATTAGTTGAATATATCTTTAGTGCATTTAACATAGGAAAAGTTTTCAATTTTTAATTTTCTCCATAGTACTACACCTGTAACTCGAATAATTTCAATTATTTCCATAAAAAGTCACTTTAATTCAATCAAAATTAATTAGAAATCTATGTTATATTATATTGCCATTCTTTTTCTCAAAGTAGGTAAGAAATTTTTAGGTGAGACTATAATTTCAAAAAGAATTTCACAAAATTTTTCTTGATGTTGATATACGAGTGTTTAATTTAATTATAACTTTCTATAATCACCACTACTTCAACAAATTCCATCTCACACGTCTCCTTCTTTTGTTTATATACCAAGAGTATATCTTTATCATAGAATTCTCTCCTAAATATCACTGGTAAATTACAATTCAAATGGAATTAAGAAACTAATATTCTATAAAATTTTATGTTCAAGTACATCACATAATGAACTTGGACCATTGGTAGACTATATCACACAATGAATCTGGTACATTACTTAGTTGTTGTTCATTTCATTAGTTAGTTACTAATTTGTTAGTTAGTTGACTGGTTAGTGTTTAATTGGTGATGAGCTGACATAGTTTGTTACGATTCAATTATAAGATATTTTGTAAATTGGGGCTACAAGACTTAACACAAGGCTGACTTATTTGAATGTAACACACGAATATATATTCTTAGAAATCCTTTTAAGAAAACTACTAATTCGAATTGTTTTCCACGAGTTCCACGACCCAAACCAAAAATAAACCCAAACTAATTACAAAAACAAATTGAATATGTTGATATAATTTATTTTTTATAAAGGGTACTAAAATATATATATATATATATATATATATATATATATCAGTATTTCGTGGCAGAAAAAAATAATAAAGAAGTAAACATAACTATTTTATCATCCAATTTATGTGATACAATTTTCTTATTTATCTCATCCATGACATATTCTGATCTAGCTAATGATTCATTGTTTTCGCATTCTATATTTAATACTTGGCAAAAACAATTAATTTGACATTAGGTAGATTCTTGTGTTGACTTTGATATTTTTAATAGGGGTGGCTATGAGTAAGAACAGATAAAGGCACTATACATAAAGTTGACAATTGATATATATAATCCTTCTATTGGTGTAGGGTTTTACTAATTAATTTAGATGAAAGTCAAACATAACACTCATATTAGTTGGAGTACATATATTAGAAGATGACAGATGAATGTTGGGGCGGATCTAGAGTATAAGGGGTGATTTTTTGAAAAGCTAATAATTTTTGTGAAGATCTTGTATATATATTGAGAAGTTAATTAAAAATATAAGAAATATTTATTGAGAATTTACTAACAAAGTAGGCTCTTGATCTAGCGATACAATTGAAATTTGCATAAACATTGCTCTCTCAATGAGGGTTTGATTTCGCTTGGATACTTACATTAAAGTTCTCGTTTTAATATTAGATCACTGAAATTTCATAAACTTTAAATTCTAGATGGCTTATTAATGAATGATTATAAATTTCAATTATAGCATTTGCACTGATGTTGATATTTATTTTACAAAATATAACGTTCATGTTAACTTTAGTTGGCTTGATATAATTGGGTTATACAGTTATACTTGCAACAAATTCTTTTGTTCATATAATTACAGATAATTAGATCGGTTTAGTATGATATATACTACTAGTAAAAATTTAATGGTATTTTATTTAGATATTGTTATTTAATTTGTATTTTCTCTTACGTCTATCCATTTCAAAATAACTTTAATTATATTAGATATATGGTCTCAAGTTATGTATAGTTAAAATTCAAGCATATTAAAACAACCAAACTTTAACCATATGTCTGAACTTGTTTGAATGATTGTTATCTATTAGTTTAAATATAATGTTTGACTTGATTTATAATTAAATTTTATTATATCGTATCGTTAAATTTATCGTTAGATAACAACGAAAAGTCTTATTTCGTTAAATTATTGATTTGGTGTGATTGCATCGTTTCTTTATTATTCTCACCTTTTTTGTGTAAAATACATCTCTGATCGATTTGTCACTCGACCT
Organism: Solanum stenotomum; assembly: GCF_019186545.1. Taxonomy (NCBI): domain Eukaryota; kingdom Viridiplantae; phylum Streptophyta; class Magnoliopsida; order Solanales; family Solanaceae; genus Solanum; species Solanum stenotomum. The sequence continues at coordinate 6,939,605 of NC_064292.1, forward strand.
ACTTAAACAACCTAAAGACTTGATCCAATCTCATTTGGAGAATGAATGACACAACTCAATAAGTTACTCTCACATTTCAGATAATTTTTGGACCGGATTGGGTTATGTGTTTGAAGCATGGTTTTTGCAAGGGGTGGCAAAATCAAACTTAACCCGCTCAGTCCATCAAACCCGTTTAAGTTTGGGCGAGTTGTTGACCGGCTCATTCATTAGCTCAACCCTTTTCAACCCAACACATTTCAATTCATTGAAAACTTGGTTGATATCTGACCCGAATTGACTCATGAGAAATCTTGTCAAAATATTTTTCAAAAACTTGTTTCCAAATTTGATATGTTATATATAGCCATAATAAAGAATTTTTTTTATTAGGTACGGAAATAGTTCAAAAGAACAAAAAACAATCAAGTTTAGTAAAAAATAGATTGGGTTGGGTCTTCACCAGTTATATATAACTTATTACCTAACCCGTTTTGACTAGGGGTGTACATGATCGGGTTGGTTCGGGTTTTTCAAATATCAAATCAAGCCATTTGTGTAAAAATTTTAAATTTATAAACCAAACCAAACTAATAAAATTCAGATTTTTTCGAATTTTTCAACCTCGAGTTGGTTCGGGTTTTTCAAATACCAAACCAAACCATTGTGTCGAATTTTTAAATTTATAAATCAAACCAAAATAATAAACCTCAGATTTTTTTTCCAGATTTTTGGATTTTTTCGGTAAAGCTTGCATACAAACATATAATTAACTTTTGCTCCAAAATATTTCTTTAGTCCAACCAAAATACAATTATCTAAGGTGTTTCTTAAAAAAATAACACAAAATATGAGATGAGTACTGATGACACAAAAATATTCAATAAAAAACAATAATAAAATCATCATATAAAATAAATATTGCAAAGTCATAATGAAAATGATCATAATTTAAAACTACTAAATCATGCAAAATTATAAGTTTAATTTAGTTACATTACTAAATATTTAAGGAAAATTAAAATTAGATTATGTATTTTAATTGTCTAAACCAATGTAAAACTAAAGAACAAATATTCAATATTATTGTCATTCTTAGTGTTGAATTGATTTTCTTTTTGCATTAGTATTAGTTTGATTTTGATTTAAGTTTTATTATAATTATCAACATTTATGAACTATAATCTTTATTGGACCATTCGGAATTCTAAGTTTTAAACTTGAAATAATATATTAAAAGATAAAAACAATGAAATAGTATAAGAAATATTTTAAAATTATATCAAAGTAAATATTTTATGTATAAAATAAAATTTTAAAATTACATATATAATGTCGGGTTGTTTTTTTTAGTTAAAACCAAACCAACCCAAATATAGTCGGGTTTTTTTTTCCAATACCAAACCAAGTCAAACCAAACTACTAGTTGAGTTTTTTTTCGATTCGACTCGGTTTGCGGTTTGATTCGGTTTTCGGTTCGGTTTTGTACACCCCAGTTTTGACCTAACTCTTTTTAACCTAAAGCAAATTTAGATTGGATTGAGTCTTGACCCGATTATTGTCTTAACCCATTATGACCTGCCCAAACTTAACCCAACCCGTCCAATTGGCACCCCTAGTTTTTGACTTCCTCCTCCTTTGAGGTCGTTCATTACTCGAGTAATTTTTTGCTCTCACGTTTGTGTTTGCTCGTCGCTTAGGCCCGTTTTAGGACTCTGGACCCAATATCACATTTATAAGCCCAATAGAATTTAAATTCATAAAGCCCATACCCACTTTTTCTAGTTCACACAAAACTCAACAAACATAGGTTTGCCCATATTCCTGTGACTGCCACTTTCCGCTTTGCTCCTCCTCTGTATCTCTTTTTCCGGCGGTCGGCAGCCGGCAGCTCTTTCTTCAGCTTCGTAAATTTTGGTAATTAGTTTCATCCATACTTCTCTATAATTGCAATGAATAGAGCAAATTCAGCTGTGTTTTTTAAATTAGTTAAATTGTTGTTCTTCTTTTTGTTACCAATATGAATAATTTTGGCTGTTTTTCATGGTTGTTTATGATTTTTACATGTTTATTTTAAGTCAGAATACATAAATAGACACTCAAACTCGGTTTCAATTGTCATGTAAACAATTTTACTTGAGTATGCATATCTAGACATCTCAATTTGACTCCAGTGTGGCAGTTGAACACTGTAATTTTGTTCCAGAATGATCAACTAGGCACCTCCAAAATTTATGTGTAACGTCAGTGTGGGTGTGCACGAGACAGCGTGGGGACGAGTTTGAGTGGTGTCCAGACTTTGCTATATCGAAGTTGAAGTTTGAGATTTCTACATGTTAATTTGAAATTTTACTGGCTGCCCATTTGATAAATAGTTCTGAATTTGTGATTGTAGTATTTGTAATGTAACTCATGAATCTTTTTAGGTTGATCAAGGATTTTTATCTAGGTATAATTTGCATTTTTCTGGCTACCCAATAGTGGCTCATTTTTCAACCAACAAAAGTTGGGGTTAGGCAGGTAGAGACGTATACAAACCTTGCCCATACCTTGGGAGATAAAGAGTTGGTTTCTGATACACCCTCGACTCAAGGAAATAGTGGCTCTTTTTCCCAGTTTAAGATTTCTACATCTGAATTCACAGTTTTACTCGCTACCTATTCGATATATAGGTCCATATTTGTGATTGGTAGTATTTCTAATGAAAATTTTAGGTAGACTAAGGATTTTTTATCTAGGCAGAATTTGCATTTTTCTGGCTACCTATCTAAATAATAGTGGCTCTCTTGTCATTTTGTTAGTAGTTTTACAGGTAGTTTGCATTTTTACTTGCTACCCGTTTGATAAAATGGGTCTAAAATGGTCAAATATGTAATACTTCCTGTGTAAGTAATGAGTTTTCTTTTGTGTCTACCAAGATTGTTTTGACAGAGATGGGTGCCAAAGGGAGGAAGAAAAGCATAACTAAGAAGTTGAAGAAGGGTGCTAGCGAATTCTCTGCTTCTTCAGTTTCTAAAGACAAAGCTGCTGACTTTCTGGTATGTTTCTGGCATATTAAAGTTAGTAAAGCTCCTCAATCCTCAAGAAGTTCTTAGAGTGGGAGAACCGTTGAGAACAATTTTTCCCTTCATGTTTTTAGTTTCTATCTTCCCCTCTTTGGGCCTAAGGGTCTATATGAAACCGCCTCTCTACCTTCTCAAGGTAGGGGTAAGGTCTGCATACACTCTACCCTCTCCTGACCTCACTTGTGGGATTATACTCGGTTTGTTGCTGTTGTTTTTAGTTTCTTTCATGTTACATGTTAGTTTGTCTTTTTGGTATATATGTTTGAAATGACTCAATGTGTGTTGTGATGGTCGAAAACTCTTTCTATCTATTTGGTTGTTGGGAGATCGTTAGAAGATCTTTGCTATGTAGGACAGGCAAGGGAACTTGAAGAAAAAAAATGGAGTAAATGTTTTGTTGGCTAATAGATTCCCAGACATTTGATGAAACTAGCCACCATTCTTAAATACTTATAGGGCAGTTCTAATAGAAGTAGCCTATATGCATATAATATCCTGACAAAGCATGCAAATTCTTAAACTTACAATTGAGATAGAATTGTTGACTTTGGAACATTTGTAAAAGAAAAATAGTTTCCTGGCTCTCTAATAGTGCTTCATGATCTAAAGCAAAAAGATGTAGTTGCAGATAAGGTGGAGTACTTGCCACAAGCTGACATGGACACTATTTTTTTAAAAAAAAAGATATTATGGAGTACTTGAAATATTTTAGTTTTTTACAAGAGTGATGTCATGTGATTTTTGGACTGAAACTCTCATGAGAGATTCCTGGTTAAAAAACATTTGGAGATAATAATGGAAAACTAAATGGATAACTGAAACATCTTTAGAATAACGTAAATATTGCTTTTGAATAGGAATAGATGTTGCCCAGTGGTTTGGGCTTGGGACTTCCATGTTGGAGGTCTCAAGTTCGAAACCCCTTGCCAGCGAAAGCAAGGGGTTTGCCTTCTGGGTTGAGCTCGTCGCACCGGGTTTGCCTAGTGCGGGTTACCTCTCCTATGTGGTTTGCGAGCTATTGCATAGGAGCGGGGGTTTTACCCTGTGCGCACCCAAAGGGTAGCGGTTGCGGATTTCCCTTGTCATAAAGAAAAAACATTTCGACATACATTAATCAAAATTAGTACTCCCTCAGTTCCAATTTATGTTGACACTGATTCTTTATTAGGCCATACAAAAAAATGACATATTCTATAGTTGAAAATAAATTAAATATGAACTACTCATATTCTATATTTGAAAATAAATTAAATATGAACTTCCCTTAACGAGAAGCTTCTATGGCCTCACAAATGTTATGTCATTTTTTTAAGAAGGAAAACAACAAATGCTATGGCATGTTTAAGACCACAAGTATCAAAAGACTTGTAGCCACACAAATGTCATAGCATGTTTAAAAGTTAAAAAACCATGAAATTCAGAAGTCCTCCTTTCTTTCTTAGACTCCATTTCGAGTCAAACTATGTCACATTAATTGGAACAAAGGGAGTAGCTGGTTTTAAGTGTCACTAAACATGGGTCACGCGTCAATAGATGTGGCAATGTTGGTAAGTAAATTTGAGCCAACGAGTATCAATTCATGCTCAATTATTCTCCACATACAAGAGTATGAGTTGTTTGGATCATACAAAACTACATTGCGTGTCCTTCCTTTGTCTTCTGTAACAAACTATGGTATCTTCTTTACTGTAGTCAATCAGCAGCTCTGTTGTATAAGAAGAGAAGAAAGAAGATGACTTTTTTTTTTGTGATGGCTTACTTTTTCTGACTTGTTTTCCTTATATGTAATAGCCATTGGAAGGTGGGCCGGCTAGAAAACTCCCGGATACTGAAGTACGGGAAAGTAAAGCGACAATATTGTATATTGGAAGGATTCCACATGGATTTTATGAGAATGAAATGGAAGGTTTGCATTTCTCACATTGAGTTTTTACGTCCCCTTTCTAAGCCTTTTTAGCTTTTGCATCACTTTGTAACATTACAAAGTTAAATAACTTTTGTTGTGCCATTTTCTGCTGTTGTTGTCTTTAGGTTTCTTTAAGCAATTTGGTACAATTAAGAGGCTTAGACTTGCAAGGAATAAAAAGGTGAATACTTCAACTGATTCTTTATCTTTAATTTAATCCGTGTAGTCTGACATCTTTGTCTGGCTTTGTCTTCTTGACCTACTTTCGTCATATGTCACAATCTGATCTATGTTGCTCGAACTCTTCAAATATGTCAATGGGTGCGAGTCGGATTCTCCAAAAGTAGTGTACTTTTGGAGAACCCGACACGGGTGTGGCATCGAAAGTGAAGTGTCCGCGCAACTTATAATCTGACAATTTAAGCCTTAGAAAGACCCAAGCTGGTTGGTATGGGATTACTGAAGTACCTAAAAGTGATGGCAACTTTTTTTATCATCTATGATTAGTCATAGTATTTAAAAACGGATAGCTGCAGTGACTACAGAATTTAGAATATGATATGCCGTGGAGCTTTACTACAGTATGATTCTGCATGGGAATATTAATGTTCACTATTTCCAGCCACATTTTCCAATAAAAAGCAAGCCTTCACCAGATTTTTTCTTCTTTAAAAAATAGAATAGACATATCTCTCCCATTCCTTATGGGATGTTGTAGTCTGTCATCGGTGAAGCTAACAGATGCTCTGGACTTGTTAAGTTCCACGTAAAGATTGTGATATGTTTATCTTCAAAGTATTTAAATTGTGGTCCAATTGTTGGAAATTATACAGAAATTCTTGTAGTTTAGGTGTGTCAAGAACACTATCCATAATTTCCAACAATATGGCTTCTGGAGTAAAGGATTTCGTGTTGGATATATCCTTCAATTTTCTAAGTCCATGATACACTTTTACTTTCTTATTGTCTCTCTATGTGGTAATCTTTTGATTCTTTTCTTATTTCTTTTTTTTTCCCTTGCGTCTTTTCCTCATGACAGACAGGAAAATCAAAGCATTTTGGCTTCATAGAATTTGAGTCCCCTGAGGTTGTTCCTATTCCTGAGTAATTTAGTGTGTTATGCACCCATATTTAGAGAATCCATCTGGTCATTTTCTTTCCATTAATCATTATCTTTTTTGGACAATTGCAGGTTGCTAAAGTGGTTGCAGATACCATGCATAACTATCTATTATTTGAGCACTTGTTGCAAGTTCGTCTTATTCCTCCTGAGCATGTTCATCCAAGATTGTAAGGGTTTCATTTTGAAGACAATTGTCATTCATCATAAAATTTCATATTTTAAAAGTCTATATCAGCTTCCTGAAGTGGTGGTTGAATTGATGGATAATAGTCTTTTCTTAACCAATGTTCTTGGTCTAAGATTCCAAGTGATATATAACTTTTACCAATAGATGGATAAGAGTTCTACAGGGTTGAAATGCTTGAAAATTATCAATAGAAAAGACTAACCTGAAATATTCCACCTTCAGAAGCAACCTGATGACAATTAGCAATATTGTGGCTGGATCAAGAATAAAAAGGGAAGTATTCCTAAACTAGAGTCCAGAGAGTTCTCCTTTCTGAATAATCCCAATGACGTGTGGTTCCACAATGCCAGTTCTGCTCTATGGAGTTCACCATTATGTTTCATATAATGTTTTATACTATGTATAATTGATGTCATTTTTCTTACCAAGTTTTTGTGCATTATGATTGTGAGTGAGTTTGGCATCGAATAGTCTGATGCATATGTAAGTGGTGTTAAGAAATTTATTTGTGCTAATGTATGTAAACTGACTTGTATATGTAAGGAAGCAAATGTAGGAATTATTTTAGCATCCTTAAGAATTTTAAACATAGAATGTCCATGAAGATGATATTTACATGAATGAAGCTTGTTTCTAGCATGGAGTTGCATGAACTGACAATTTAGTTATTGTCTTTTTTTCCTCTTCTTTTTAGGTATGGCTCTAATTTGTATATTTGGTTCTAGGTGGAAAGGTGTGAACCGCTGGTACAAACCGTTGGACTGGGTTAAAATTGAAAGGAAGCGTCAGGACAAGGTAGTGTTTGATCTTGTATGTGTGATACAGATATTTACATGATATGCAAAAAATTGAGATACATTGCTTTTAGTTATATATGAACTCTCATTCGCTTTTCCATAATTGTGCAAAGTTTGAGATACATGGTTTTTTGAACTGGTTTAAATGTGAAACTTATGGAGTGATGATAATTATCCAGGAAAGAACATTGGTAGAGCATAATAAGTTGGTTGGAGAAATTCTAAAACGTGACAAAAAGAGGCGAAAGAGGATCGAGGCAGCTGGGATTGATTACGAGTGCCCAGAAATGGTAAGAGCAAATGTTCTTTATTACATTTCACATTATCTTGTGCTGCAAATTCTACTTATTTATGCATGTTTACTAACTGGTCTAGGAACTACCTGTTGGCTAATTTGACAATTACTTGGATAGGATTTCCATTACATAAGAAATGACTAATGTTTTTGAGCATGGTATTAGGAAGGAAATAAGTACCTAACATGTCAATTAGAAGGAAGATCGACACAAGGATGTTACATGCGTATGCAGATAATTTCCTAGCCTATCAGAAAATTACAGAACATCCAAATTTAGGATTAGATTAAGAAGACAGAATCTATCAAATTGAGGAATTTTCTTGTATAAACTTGAGGAGGAAAAAAACAAGTTCCATGAGAAACATATAACACTTCAAAGAAGGCATTGTGATTGAGAAATCTGTTCTTAGATAGCCACATTTGTCAGAACCAAAAAGAGCATTTTAGACATGTGAGAGGTAGCAGTACCTGATGAATAATCGAGTTGCGGACAAGTTGGACACAACCATTATTTTAAAGAAGAGGTTTTCAGACATGTTACTTAGTACATGACAACTCATATAATAAAACATTGCATGAAAATTCTTCCGGGTCAAAGATGTAGAAATGAGGCCTCTGTTATTCGTCTAGCAGATGAAAAAGAGCAAGACAGTTGCAACACTTCTGGAATTAGTCTGAAGAGAAGCATAAAAGTGATTTTTAACATTTACAATGTGATTTGCAGGTGGGTGCAATTCAGGCTGCACCAAAGAAGATCAGGTTCACGGATTAGATCTTTCTAAGAAAAGCTTGTCAGCAAAATAGTATCTATGGCTACAAGTAGATTACTATGTGTGCGCGGTGTAACTGAGGATCAGCTGAACTGACAGATGAACGGCCGCATTATTTTGCTGCAGAGTTAACTTATGATGTTGTCAAAGGCTTGTTGAGCCATCGATAACATTGGATTTCTTTTATTTTGAAAAATTAGAAGAGAAAAAAGTGGTTGTGTAACTTGGAGAAGACAAGGAAGAATTTGACAATTTTGTCTATTGATAGTATACCGTGAATCTATCAATTTACTGTAAAGCATTTTGTCATTTGATTTTTGAGTTGAAAAACAATGTTATATAATCAGCTCATGCATCGGTACACCAGACTCCAGAGCATTCCTTTCTGACATTTGATATTTATAAGGTTATTTTCTTCTATTTAAATTGTAAGCTGTAAGCGCGTGTCCAAGTCATTTTCAAACACTATCCTGAGCCAGTTTTTAAAAACTTCAAAATATATCCCTCAGTGGCAAGACAAACCAAAAACTATTGGCTGAAGAAAACTTATAATTGATCAGTATTTGGCAAGACAATACTTTGACATTAGCCAAAAACTATTGGCTGAAGAAAACTTATAATTGACTAGTATTTTAACAAAATTTTCATTCAAAATCAAATGGTAACTCTGTATGGATACTATTGTAATACACAAGTGTTGAAATCTACTTTATACAACAAATTTAACCACTACATGAGTATACTATATGTGGAACTAGGTGTCTGAACAAACAACAGAACTAGGGCTACTACTATGAAAGAAATCTAAATCTTTATCGACCGCGGTAAATAAATAACTATAGGACAGAGGGCTATACAAAAATGAGAAAGAATTTAGCAGTTGACTTCCACAATACCAAACTGTTACAAGAATGAGTAAGTGCCGAAGACTATTGCTTGCAACACAAAAGTTAGAATGACACTTAATAGCAGCGTGTAAGGGTCGTTACGTGGTGAACTATTACCGATCTGTCCTGCATTGACATACTCAGTTTTCCCTCTGCTCGTGGTAGCAGAAACATTAACAGCCTGCGAACCTGATAATTAAATATACATTGGACAATGGAACGTGTCTTAGCTTAACTCGACAACTGACTAAAGTTATACTTCAATTTACCGGAGACGAAATAGTTTAAAAAACTGTATGTAGTATGATGTGTTCTTTTAAGTTTGGTCAAAGATCGTATGGAGTTATATGACTTACAATCGTAATTGGCCCATCCAATCCGTTGTCTAGCTAGATCGTAAACAATAATCTTGTCTTTCAGAACAAGGTCTGCACAGAAATATAAACATATGAATCAACAAAAAAGAAGAGAAGAAGATTGTGTCCATCTAGAATGGCACAATCATTAAAAGCAAATGCTTTGTTTGTAAAATGTGAAATATGGAATACAAATTATGAGTCATGAAATGATCAAAACCAGTAGAAGGTAAAAAAGAGATCCTGGAGGTGAAAGCAATAATGGGCATGAATCAGGTAAAACATCTACCAGGTGAACTCGTTAACGTTTATGAACAGATTCTTCTGGTGCTAAAGTTTTTTCTGCGACAGTCCTTTAAAATTACAGGACGTAAACGAATCTAAATTAACCGCTTTATGTCAGCAAGCAGATATCAATGAAAGAGATGGTGTCATGAGAAATTCAAAACGAGGGAGTTAAAAATGAGATCAGATGCAGGGGATTACCTCCTAAAATTGTCAATCCTTGGCCCGGAATTTTCTGAAAGCCCATGCACCAGACAGCAGCACCACCCTACAAAAGCATAAACTGTACTCAGTGCAAAACTATTTTGATGTGATAGATTACTTTTCACAATTAAATTGGGGGCACTAAAAGAATTAAAGAGCTTCTGACCACAGTGTGGTCGGTGAACATATTGGAATAGAATATGTGACAAAGTAATAGGTAGCGACATATAACGAATATCTCTCATTCTTCGAAATGAATAGCTAAACAATAATTTGAAGTAAAGTTTTGAGCAGGTTAACATGCTTAAGATAAACCATCATTAACGAGTTTGAAGAAAATTTGACTTACAATGGAGTTTTGCTGTATAAGGTAGTCCTCACCCCTTAATACCATTGTTGCACCACCGGCAAAGTTCAAACTCACCATGGGAAATATATCACCAACGCTGCACAAAAGAAAAAAGTACTAGTCAAAATTTCAGTACAAACTAAGCTAAACCATCAGAAACATTTTGAGACTGGAAGCTCCAAAGTTCAATTTTTTTAGAAAACCTGGAGGTGGTTAGATAACACTGGTTTCCCCTGGCAACAAGAGGGCGCACATTCTGTGAAACAGCCTGACTGACCTGCACGAGCAAAAGATTACGAGTTATAAGGAGTATTCATGATGATATAGTTGATACTGCTGAAATGGATTCAAGTGAAGTTTTTCCCAATATTAGTAGATGAACACCGTGAATGATCTAAATCTCAAGTGCAAACAAATCATAAGATCCTTCGAATAATATAACTTACAGCATTAACAAAAATTTCATAAGCTTCTTCAGCAAGATAAGCCAGAGTCGTTCCAGAATCAACTATGGTTCCCCTGTTGCTTGATGTTTCAAATACTTGTGGACTAATGGCCAATGTCTGCCCATTGAGAGCAATAGTCTCAAGATTCAAGTTGTAATGTGGCCTGGTGAAAGAAAAAAAAAAGTGTACACGTAAGTCGGGGTATTTGTGAAAAAACAGAGGCGGCTGACAAATGGTCGGTCCAATTCATGTTTATATCCAACCACAAGGAATACGTACACAACTCAGGTTGTCCAAATTTACTTTGGGCCAAAGAATGGGAAAATCAAAGCTCTATTAACATAGGTTTATACATTAAACATACCATCTGATCACATTTCATTGGAAGCTTGATCAATTTCAAAAGTCCATATAGTAACAACGATTATAAATTAATCAGGAGCGAGGAGTGCATAGTTCAGCTCCCTGGGAAAAGATATTTGCATGATTATTGGGAAAACAAAGCTCAAATTACTAACAACGTAAAAATATCAAATATATCCCCACCTAAATTGTTAAGCAAATTTTCTACTACCCAGCATCAATTGTTTAAATTTTACATCCCCATTTTGCCTTTAATGATATGTTCTTACAAGAACCAACATAGCTTATCGTAGACTCCACTAGACACAAAAAAGTACTTTTATACTAAGGGACCTTTTAGTAGTTCCGCCAAACAAATTGGGCTGAAGTAAATTTTTCTTAAAAATAACTTTCAGATCTCAAACTCAATAACTGTGCATATAAATCAAAGAAAAGAAACTTCACATAAAGATATCCGGGTAAGAGAACTTATTAGCCAAATGTGCAACTTTCGCTGCTTCTCTTTTTATCATCTTAGATGAGATTTGATTAAAGGACTACCAAGAATACCTTTACTATGCCAATATTTGGCGCAGATCAGATAGCTTTGCAAGAAATTTTCGGCAAAGAAAAACTGGAAGCAGTCACGAACACCAAGAAAGAAATGAAGTTACGCAAGCTCGCCATAGAAAGAGATAACATACTGTGATGGGACAAGTGGAGTGTAAACTAAATTTGGCTCCACAATCTGACCTAGCACCAAGATACCACCTCCGCCATTACTTCCTTTCAAGCAATGGGAAAACACATTTGGGGTCACTCCTTGGGAGGAAAGTTGTGCGATAACCGACAAGCCCTGCTGCCCAAATCCAAAGATCCCATCAATTGCTCTGTCAGGTTTAGTTAGGTCACCTGTCTGTGATGTGCTACATCTGTGTCATAAAATCCCAACAACAATAAGGTTAAATACTGACACGTAGCGGAAGTAACATATGCTATCTCAAATAATTAAGATGAATTATAGCTCACCCGAAAACAACAGGAGCAGACGAGTTTGTCATCAAAGAATTCCCCACGATTGTATCAAAATGCATTAAATCTGCTACGTAATAACCTGATGTCCCACTGCCATCACCATATTGGAATGTATAACCGCACTGATTTCGAGTAGAACACCCAGAGTCAGAAGATTGTTCTCCAAGAGCACATCTTTGGTCTGAACATGAGATCGGTCGAGCTGTTGATGAGCTTGATGGATCAAAGAATTCTAACTGAATCTGCTATGAAAATCAAAATTTAATCAAGCGCTATTCTTACAACTGTATGCTCAAAACCAAAATTCCCACACTCAAAATTTGCAGGAATAATAATATCCAAACCTGAAGTCCACTAGATGTTGGGCAACCATTACAAGACGCACAACTAACCCACAACACATCACTTCCAGTATCAATCTGCACATAGAATTCCTTTGGAGGGGAACCCAACTGAACTCTTGTAAAGTAAAGCCTGAAACAAAATCATAATCTCAACTAACATTCACTTTGATGGATACATAACTTGTAAATTAAACAAAAAACTGCTACAAAAAATGATTAATGCCACTACATCAGTAAATTAACAAAAAACCAAGAAAGACAACGTAAACAAGAATTCAAAAGCCACAAATCCACCTAAGAGCATACTCAATCCACTGAGAAAAAGGGATTGAAGTGCAAGTATTAATACAGTACTATACAACTAACAAACCCAAGAAATAATCAACGAAACAACCTTTACCAATTACCATTACCACCAGTTCAAGACTCTTCTTGTTTTCCTTCAATTCTTAAAAAATAAATAAAAGCGAAATACCAAATTTTCAACATCACTTCTGACAAAGAAAGTACCCAATACTAATGAAATCATCAACAAAAAAAACAACTAGTTTATTAGCTAAATTTCATGAAACAGATCGTCAAGAATAGTTCTTGAAGCTAAAATCATTATATCATCAATAATATGCAAATAAATAGCAAAAATACAGTTCAAGACACTTCTTTTTTCCTTAAAATTCTTTAATAAAAGGACAAAAAAGAAAACTGCTCAATTTCCAATATAAACCTCTGACAAAGAAAGTACTATTCACTATCAGCCAAATCATCAACAAATCAATTACTCCCTCCATTTCAAATGGTTTGTCTAACTTTCCTTCTCTTTAGTCTGTTTAAAAAACAACATCTCTTTCTCTTTTCGGCCACTCTCTAATTCTAACTTTCCATAGGACACATTTAAAACCACAAAATTAAAGAACATTTTGGTACATTCTAAATATCTTTATATCACCACGACAAGATTCAAAAGTCTTCTTTGTTTTCTTAAACTCCATACTACGGAATACTTCATTAGCTAAATTCATGAAACAGATAGTCAAGAACAGTTATTGAAGCTAAAATCATAATATCATCAATAATATGCAAACAAATAGCAAAAATACACAACTTTTTTCCTTCAATTCTCAAAAAAGAGAAACTACCCAATTTCCAACACAAACTTCTAACAAAGAAGTATTCACTATTAACCAAATCACCAAACAAAGCAACTGTAAATTTCATAAAAATCTCATCAAGAACAGTTCTTGCAGCTAAAAAATTACGTTATTATCAACAATATGCAAATAAATAAACCCAAAATAGAGTTAAAAATTTAAATACCCAACAAGAAATGGATCATAAGTGCCTTGAACTGGAAAATCAACAACCCCATTAGAAAATTGCTGCAAGATTCGTCCATGTCTAACTCGGTCACGCGCTTTGAGTTGACTCAATTCAACTCCATGACTCGTCGGAAAAGCCCTTTCTAACTGCAACGTCATCGTCATTCCGCCGTCACCCACCACCGCCGCCGCCGGAGAAATTACACATAGAAACACCAAAAACACCACCGGTGACAACATACTCTACCTAATTAATCTCACCGACAGCTAAAATTTTATCTATAAATTGTTCAAGAACATATCAACAGGAAAAAAATAATTTTTTTTATGTATTATACATAAAGAATGATTTTTATTTTAAAAAAAATATTTTTGTATGAATAAAAAACAAAGAGAAGAATAATAGAGGGAAAAAAAAGTGCTCTGTTTTTGCTGCTTTTGAGAGAGAAAATAAAAAAGAAAGTGAAACGATAACAGAAGTTTCCCAGATGGTTGAATTGCCTTAATATATACATTTTTTAATACGTTATCTTATTTCAATAATAACGTATTCAATATAATATTTATATCAGCTAATTTTATAAGTTACGTTTATATTTTCATGTATAATAAATAAAGTAAGAGATATTTCTATCTTTTTTCACTCTTTAACTTTCAATTTACGTCCGACTTCCTATAGGCTACAAGTGAAATTTGATATATATCTTATTAGGAGTACTATTTTTGTGGGATAGATATATTATCTTTGATAAATTTTTAATATATTATTTAATTTAGTCATAATAATTTTGTGCATGAATAAACTATCAAGATTAAATCTCTTAATAATAGTCGTGTTCTGATTTATTTAAACCGACATTCATATTATGTTACTAATAGAATGTGAAATTTATATTTATAATGTTAAATACGAGATAAGTTACTTATAATAATAGATAAATATGATATAACAAGATATAAATTGCTTAAACTGATAAGGTATATAACTAAAAATAAATTAAAATTAATTTATCGTGGGAGTTATTATTATTTTTTAATTGTTATCCCGGGTTTTTATTCCTCTTGCGTTAGTTGAGGAAAGGTTTGTTTTATGGGATTAAATTAGATTATACTCTAAGAAAATTCTATATTATTTTTTAATTACATTGGGATCGTAGGGATTCTTATTATCTCTAGAAATTTATTCTTTTATTCCTTTGGATTAGTAGACATTATAATAAATATTATTTTATAACTTTAAACAATTAATAAAAGTAATAGTTGTAAACTACTAGACTTCTTGTTTGCTCGAGTAGAAATATTTTTAGTTTTTTTTAACGTTTCTCTCTTCGATAAAATAGAGATTTGTAACGATGATCATTATGTTTTTGTATTTCATTTTATTGTCGTGTCTATAGAGTTAAACTAGTATTTCTTTAATTATTTTATTTATTATGTTTGTTTTTTGTACGCTTATTAGGAAAACAAAATTATTCTTATTTTTTCTATTATCTTATTTAATTATATTACGGTTTTCAATTATGGAAACAATTACTAATGTTTGCATCAGGATATGAATTACGTATAACACATCTTTTGTGGTGTAATTGTTTTTTTCAAATCTTATTTCTTGGGTAAATTGAATAACGTGGATAAAGATGGAATGTTACGGGATATATATTTGTAGGATATTGTTGAAAAATAATGCAATTTAATTAGGACATTAGATTAAAAAAATGATATCCGTCGAGCATAATAATAATTAAAGTTAATTATTTTTTTCTTGTTGCTCCTCATTGTTCCACTAAATTGTCATATTGCATGAGCTGTTCTTTATTAGGGAATATATAAATATAATTATAGTAATTATTTATTTATGAAACAACTCAAATGTGGAAATGTTGAGCTTGACAACCATGAAATCTATAATTATTGCTTTGTTTGTTTAAGTTACCCTCTTATATTACATAAATATAAATAATACTAACCAATTTTATCATATTTAAAAAAAGAAAGAAGAGAATCACTACTAGATAGTAAATGATAATAAAATAATAGTAACATATAGGAGAAGAACAAATAATAAACATATAGATCAAGTAATGATCCAATCTACTAGTAATATTGAAGAAAATCCCATGAGACAGACTATTTGAATATTTTTATTTAACTTATTAGTATATTGTTAAAGGAAAATTTCTTTGTATTTCCCACTCTTTTTGTAACTCTAGACTCCTTCCTACATATTAATTATGATATTTATATCATTTCTAAGTTGTAGATCTCTTTTTTTTCCCTTCGTGTATGTGATAAATTTTAATCAATTTTTTCTAGTAAGAATATACCCTCCACTATAAATTGTTCAACATAAATTCAAATTGATTTTTGGTCATTCTATCCTAGAATATCATCATATGACTCATCTTGAGTTTAATAACTATAGTTATTCCCTTTGAATATAAAATTCATGAATATTTCGATGAAATTATTATACTTCAAACTCTTTTAAGACACTTGCAAACCTTTATGGGAATCTATCTACTCAACATAATTTTCTAATCCCTATATTTATCTCTTTCTTTCTAATTTTATGAATATAACTAAATCTCAGTCATTTGTTATTATTGGCTTCAACAAATTAAAAGAAAGGATCTTTTGGCTTGTGCTTGAACTAAATCCCTTTTAGAGTTGTTTTTTTAAAGAAAAATTATTTATTAATTAATTAATTAACATATGAAAGATGTGACTAAATGTTTTCTTCTTGTTGTTGCTAACTAGTATATATGGTTCACCTTTATTTAGTCTCATTGTGGGGACAACCCTCCATGCTAAGGAAGTTAAACTATGATCTAAATAATGGTCAATTCAAAGCTCAAAAAAGTTTACTATATAACTAAAAAAAATAGAGTTCCATATTAGTAGCACAAACCAAATAAAAAAATAAAAGAAGAACTTTTCTTTAACATATTGTACTTTAAAGCGTTTTCAACCCACAATTCAAATTTTGTAGTTCTTGTTGTACGACTACTTAACTTTTTTATAGAACTAAGTGCTCAATTATTTGCATGTTTTAACTTTTTTCAAGCCACTTTATTTGGCTTTTTCTCAAAGAAAAAACAAAATAAATTAATAGCCACAAATCTCTATATACTTTTTCTACAATATCTTACATTACTTTTGCAATTGTGGGATTATGTCCTCAAAGAAATAGTAGGATTTAAATTCTATTGACTATTGTGCCCTTTGATAGCATTGCAAAATTTTGGAATCAAGATTCTTGGTGATTAGTATAGGTGACAAATGGACGGATTGAATTGAATTTGAGCTATATATCAGTTCAAATTTTAATCTCTTAAAATGAACTGAATTAAGAAATAGACGAGTCAATAATCAATTCAAATTTAAACGGATTTGAACATATTATGAATTCATAGGCTAATTTTCCACTTCTTGTGACTACTATGCCCTTAGTAGCTTTGCAAGATTTTGTAATTTCTAATTAAAACCAAATGCTCTTTCTTTTCTTGAGTTACTTTTGCTTTGTGCTTTACAAAATGAGGGCTATCTTTTTTAAGAGAACTAGTGGAGTAGGAGGACTACCCACTCAACTTAATTTTTGAATTTCTTTGAAAAGTTTCTATTGAATTTGAAATTACGTAGATTTCATTTGTGTCAACGTAAAAAAAAAATAGTAGATAATTTTAATATGAGACTGAAATAAAAGACAAAAGATTAACTAGAAGTTTACCACATATCTTCTTTTCTACGAATTCTTTCATTTGGGATTTATGTTATATCTAATGTCACTTGACAATCTACCAACAAAAGAAAGTGGTGAAGTTTATGAAAATTTGAAGGGGAAATTTTACTCAAATAAAAGTAAGGGAGCCAAAGTGTCAATGAAAATAACTCTTTTGATGACACAAAAAATTGTTTCATATTATATTATATATATACTTTTTGGGAAAAAAGAAGAAGCTAATGTTTGGTGACAATAGTCATATTTGTGCTAGAGATACATAAAATAAAAATATACATAAAATAAAAGGAGCTATTTATCCATCTAAAAATGATTGAAGATCTATAGCAGCCAAAAAGTATTTTTCAAAAATAAAAAATACAATTAAATGAAGTTTCTTATATATAGAGAGAGAGAGAGAAAAAAGGTGATAACACTCAAATCAACTTACATTATTAAGTTTACTTGTAAATATTTTCCAATATTATTAGGCCAAACTACTTCAACCCTTGCTAATTGCTATATTATCTCTTTTAGATATTAATTAGTCAAACTTCTCATCCAAAGAAAAGAATAGTAAAATAAAACTAATAAAAGAGAAGAAAATAGAAGAAGTTACCTTCTAGAATTCAAAATCATATATATCAACAATATAATAAACCATCAGTGTAAGTGTGTAACTTAACCTATTATAAGAAATTATCTATCATTTAATTAAGTTATGTCACTAATTAATAATATCAAATATTAAATAAAAATATTAATAATTATCTCTTAATTAAGTAACTTATAATCTTAATTCTAATTTTTGACGACTTTGCATTTTCAATACGCAACTGCATAATTTGTTTCTTACTTTAAAAACAAATCTAATAGTTGAAAAGATTTACGTCACGTATGTGATGACATAACTGAGATAGGTCAGCATATATCCAAGTACAATAATTGAATTAACTTTTAAAGAAAAATATACAGAATTTAAAATTTATGATTCAAAATTATAATTTTTTAAAAAAGTTATTGGGTTTTAATAAAACTATTTTTTTTAATATTAAATAGATTTCTTAAAATAAATGTAGAGTTTAGATCTGAATTCGACGGTAACTTAATGTTTGGCTACTCCTCCTACATAAGACATAATCAAAATGTTATAATGTAGTGATAAATATCCGCTTCGATCCATATTAATTGTTCATTTTTTTTCCAGTTACATGCCAATTTAGATATCATACAAATAAGGATATATTTACTAATGTACTGCTTAAGAATATATTTTTTTTGAAATTTTACACACTTGTTTATACTTTCAATAAAAGTAATTAGTCCTTTCGGGATGACTCAATTCGTTTGGAGGGTGGTCATCTACATGAATAATCCGTGATTGATCTCGCTTCAATGCCTTCTGAGTCGAGTTTGTTGCATAGGGCTTGCCTAGTGCGGTTTATAGGCTATTGCACAGTGAATGGTTACCCAATGCGCACAAAGTGTACCTGAAGAATATAGACTGTGACAGAGGTTGTAGTTACCTGATTCCGAAAAATAAAATAAAATAGAAATAATTATTTGTAAGGGTAAAATGAGAAAAAAATAATTAATTCTATCTTAATTTTGTAAATTGACAAATAATTTGAAACAACTATTTATAGTAATGTGAACAACTAATTATGAGACGGAAAGAGTACTCTTTTATCTTCAAATAGATATCTTAAGTTCGAGACCTGAGTATAAAATCACCTCTGAAAATGTGTGCTTTACCTTCCAAAATTAAAATTTCTAATACAAATTCGGATTAATTCGGCTTGGTTTAATGCAAAATCACTTTTGATAATGCACACTTTACCTTCCAAAATTATTTTTTTCTGCATGAATGTAATTAATTCAATTTTAATGCGGATATTAAACACTGAATATGAATTTTCACTTAAGTCTTGTATTGTCTTGTACTTTTTTAGGGGTGAAGAAACAAAAAGAAAATTTGGAAGATAGCATAAGGATTAATGAGAGTCATAGGACAATAGATACAATGAGAAATGATAGAAAAAGGGACATAGAATAATTGAGAAAGAGCTATACTACCTAACAAATAATATAGTGATTGGAACTATACTAAAAAAAATTTAAAAGGAGGAGGATCTTTTTTTTAAGAGTGCATCATGCAAGCAACAAAAATTGAAAATATGAATAACAATTTGTTTTATAAATTTTATTAATCAAGACTTTAAATAACTACATAAATAAAGTACTATTTTATTTTTGATCAGGAGTTTTGAGTTTGACCCCTGAATATAAAGTCGTCTCTAATTGAAAGTGTTTTACCTCTCAAAGTAAAATCTTCCAACATAAATTCAAATTAATCGAGCCTCGAGACGGATACCGAATGATTCTTAGTGTTGTTCGTCTTGGCTTTTCCAAGTTGGAGAAAAATGACAAACGTTGAAAAAAATGGGTCTCTGAATGACTTGATGAGTCCCATGAACGTTGCATGATTGTTCAACAAGGACACTCTCTTTGAATGAAGAAAGAGACAATTTATTTAAACGTAGCGACAGAATTAGAATTTTCAATTTATGAATTTTGAATCACATTTTCCAAAAATTTACTAAATTCTGAAAATTATTTATATAAATTTCATAACAAAAACATTGAGTTTGAGATAAAATTAGTGAACCGAATCTATAAGTATAACGATGACTCCGCCCATTGTATATATGTACTGAATCTAGAGATATTTTAATCGTATATAGGAAGCTTCCTATTGAATTTCAAGACGACAGAGTCCAAAAACTTTACATCAAATATATTGGACAATGAAAATTACAATTGAAATTGACTACAATTAAGTAGATGCCAAAAAAAAAGGTCTTTTTAGATACAAGGCTATATAGAACCAAAAATTCCAAAAACAAGTTGGATTTTGGCTAAAATAATAATCGTGTTCATTCTCTCTCCGTTTCAATTTATATAATCATGTTTGATTAGGCTTACTTTCAGTGGCGGATCTATGAAGGGCTGTGGGGGTGCCACGCCACCCCCGAACTTCGACGGAAACTCTATATATACATAGGTATATATATATAATATTTATATAAATATAACGCGTGCCACCCACAGAACAAAATTGGCTTGTGGTGCCACGGTAGGAGGACAACTTTAGAAGGTTGATGTTGCGGGTTCGAATCCCATTTGGCACCCATGGACTCTAAATCCTGGATCCGCCACTGCTTACTTTAGTTATCACATTATTTGTTATGTCACGATTCCTTTTTCACGCTCTAGTATTTAAATTGACTTTCTTTCTTCTGTATGTTCTATGATGCTTTACCGCCTTTACCTGAGCTGGATCTTTTAGAAACAACTTTTCTACTTTCATGAAGTAGAAGTAAGGTCTGCATATACTCGATTCTCCAAACTCCATGTATGAGATTTCGCTGATATTTTGTTTGTTTAACTAGACACAACGTTTAAGAGAGAATAACATTTATGAGTTGACTTCATGTTTTTGGCAAAGTCCCAAACCCTACGTATTTAATCCCTTTAGACATGGAAATTGGAATTTTATATATATATTATTTTTAAAAATAGATATACCATTATTATAGGTACAGGTTCAATTGAATTTATAGTTCTTAATGAAGGCATAAATTTATAAGTAAAAACTTACTAAAATTATAACAAATAATTGTCATAAATCTATAACTTAAAAAATAAAATAAAATTCAATATAATTTTTTTTTTAAAAGGTTGAACTCATGAGGTTTTCAAATCAATTAAAGATAGTCTTTTATAATAAATAATACAACTGTACAAGTATGAGATATTACGTAATAGAACACGTTATATGACCATATTACAGTTGGTGAAATCATATTAATAATATATAGAAATTGCTTACACTAATAGTGTATATATGTATATTGAAATCAATTAATAGAAAATCCAAACGTTATTTTAGAATTGTAGATAGGTAAAAATAAATAAATTATACATTTATACTATATGTTTAATCATTTTAACTTCTTTATATTTGATTTTTGTTAGAAAAAAATCCTAATTCCTTCACTCATTTTAGATTATTTTGGAACTCACACATCGTTGATCACTAGTTGGTGCTTTGCACGTCTGCGCGGCTATGTAGTACTTCCTTTGTTCAAATTACGCCAAAATAATTGTTTTTTTTTTAATATAAGATTAAAATTGACAATTATATGTTTAACTTAATAAACTATATATTATTTTTTACTAAGCGTGAAAAAACTATATATTTGGTAGGTGTGTAGCAACAGGGTTGGTAGATTACTTTGATTGTTAAAAAAATTTGTTAGGTGAAAGTTAGATGTAATGGTACATCAGTGATCATCCTTATTTTGTTTTCTCAAATAATTAATTTTATTCGTTTTCTTTTAACATAATTTAGGTCAACAAATTAAGAGGTTGAAGTTTGATCTGTCAAGAACTTTTAGGACTAGAAATTAATTTTTAGTATGTTGTGCTTTTTATGTAACATAGTTGAGTCATAATAGATACTTGAACAGATGATTTATCAAAAATAGTCTCTCTATCTTTACACGGTAGGAGTAAGGTGACACACACACCACTTCCCCAGAAGCTACTTGTCTATCTTCACAAGGTATGCACTTCAACTGTTGCTGCGATTCATTTCAAACAGTCGGCTAGTCCCCAGGGCACGGGGATGTCAAAAAAAAAGTTTTCGAGGGACGGTTGAGTCTTTAACCATGCTAATGCAAGCATTAAATCCCCGTGCATAACTAATACGATGGATTTTCATGTATTAGTAATACACTCCTCACTACACAATAGAGTGTTTATACATAGCATGAAAAACTGTACCAAACAAAGCACTACTAATACACAAAGGCCAAAGCTAATGCATGCATTATTTTTACTAATACACTATGTTAAACGACACTGGAAAAGTTACCAATCAAGACTACAGACACAGTCATATATTGTATTTGCCAGGGGAAATATGAGTGGTGAACTTTCCTTGGAACAATTACGACCGCAATCCAAGCAGTATAATGTAGGCAGCCTACCCAGACACAAGTTCCTTGCTTACAAAAAGATTTATAGAGAGAATCAACTGGAGGTTATTCAGGATTGATTTTTCTTACCTGAGAGTCTTATCGAACTCTCTTTATTGTTGGCACGGACATGTAGTAGTGACTGAAAGAGCTGAAACAACACGATGCAATTATAAGCGTCTCATTTAGTTTAGGGATTTAGGGACTAAGCATGTTGAGGAAGTGTGAGTTCATCTTAGTCTTAGTATGTCGGGTATACCTCTGGCAAAGCAATTTTTGCCATTTACTGGCTAATTCCACGGCTTGAACCTGTAACCAACTTTATCGTTGATCCAACACTTACTATGTCAACTAGTTTTATCATGATCACCGACCACCAGTAGTCTCATCCAATAAAACCAACCAGAATGTCGATGAACTAAAGCAAATGGAGGAGAAATATTTAACATCCTTCTATCAGAAAATGCAAAAAATCAATATATGATTTTTCATGGAATCCATTATTGTTAGTCCTATGCCACCCTGAAGAAAGTGCTTACAACATCTATGTGGCTCACAGCCAATTCAGTTCAAGGAACTTGTCTAGAATCACCAAAAATGTATATAATTTAAGGAAAAATACAGCAATTCCGGAAACAGAACAAGGTACAGAAGAAGCACAAACGTGAAACATTTATGAGGATTGAAGGAACCTGAATCCACCTAAAAAAGAGGTCTCTCCAAAAGCCGTCTAAGTTTTGTTACTTTGATTCCTCATCCAGCAGAAAAGAAGTACAGGAGAGAAGTGATGACAGCTCTTCTTCTGTTGCCAATCCAGAACCTTGCCATCGTATTCTACCAAATTTGTCAACCAAGAACATGTACCTGTAAATTTCATACAGAACGGAAAACACTTGTAACTCAATTCTTCTGCTTAGTCAATAAGGAAAACCGAGAAATGTTAGCACTTCATACCCAGTCAGGAGGTTCAGTATTTTCAGCTCTTTCCGGAAATAGTAATGGTCTCCAAATGAATAAACAATCTGTCTATGCAAGACATCCTTGCTTTCATGAGGGTTAGATTTCCTCATCATCCGAAGTAGCAATTTCTTCACAGGACTGAGTGTCAAAAACCATGAATCTATCAAGGAGATCTGCAAACAATTTAAAGATTCATTTATTCAAGGTCTACTCTATTATGACAACCAGAAACACAGACATCGCTGCCTTTTACATGCATATATTCCTTTTAAAAAAGAGCGTTTACAGAGTTTATTCCAAACCACTTCTTTTTCCGTTCAAGAAGTGTGAAATATCCCCAAGGTTTGTCATAGAGAAATTATAAGCATGCTGTAGAAGAGCTGCATCATCAAAGAAACCTCTTTCTTCAGCATAGGACATCTGCCTTATATATCTACTGGAACTTGCTTCGCTAGATTCCAATTATTTTTTAACAGTTCATATAGATAGGAGGTTGTGGAAGACACAAATTAGAGTAGTAGAGTGTGGTTTCATTTATCCTTCCACACTAGTTGCCATAGTGTTACTCCTGTAATTTCTTGTTCCTCTATTTCTGTTACTATCTGTTGCTTCTTGTACTTTGATTACCATATTATTTAGTTGTAGTTACTATTCAGAATGCTTTGTCATGTTTTCTATAGTAGTTTGCCGTGGCTTCTTCATTTCCATCATTTCCTTTCCGGAGTTGCTTTGACTGTTTTTCCTCAAGCCGAAGGTCTATCACGCTCTCTACCTCCAAGGTAGGGGTAAGGTCTGCATACACCTACCCTCCCTAAACCCCACTCACTTTGTTGGATTACACTGGGTATGTAGTGGTTATATTTGTTGCGACTTTAACAGTTAACTAATTTCCAGAAGAATGCATAGCAGTTAGAAATATGTTTCTTTATGTAATGTCACTACACTTCATGAAAATGTCATAATTTTGAGAATATCACTATTACACAAAAGAACCATAGCTTTGAGAGCGAAATTAAGAGTCATTTATCCCAATACTATCAACTCTAAGAACATTCCAAACCCACATAAAGAAAAAGAATTATTTGAAATTCAAATCCTCTGAAGTATTAAATCCTCATTGAATCCTCAACAATCAAAAAGTAACGTAAGTGAGGAAGGGTATAGTATGAGAGACATTTTAAATAAGAGGAATGTCCAAAAAGCACAAGAGACTTGAGTCTTCGGGCAATGGTGATCTACAGTTGTATAAAGACCTAAAACAGGTCCGATATGTAAGAGACATGGATGAAGAAGTGACATTCTTTCATCTAAGAAATAGTGCTATGATACCTCATAGAGCTGAACCCTTTTGGAATCTTTGAATGTATCTAGAAATGGCTTACTCCAAGAATCTATCATTGCCTGCCAAAAGTGGTCAAAATTTCAATAACATAACGAGAAAAAGAAGAAGATATAATGTAATAGTTGTTGTTTATACACCAAGTGTTAAATCAACCTGCATTATCTTAAGATAAGCATGGGACAAGATAGTTTTTAACTATTTTTAACCCACAAATGCTGCATCAGAAACTTCTATTCCTCAAACTCTAAGCATTAATTTCATATATATGAAACATTAAGGTAAGGCCTACATGAGATTGTAGTTAAGCTAATGGAGTTGTACAGGGTGTTTGGATTGGCTTATTTTTTTTTTATGACAAGGGAAACCCGCAGCCACACAGGGTAAAATCCCCGCTCCTATGCAATAGCTCGCAAACCACATAGGAGAGGTAACCCACACTAGGCAAGTCCGGTGCGACGAGCTTGACCCAGAAGGCAAAGCCCTTGCTTTCGCTGGCAAGGGGTTTCGAACTTGAGACCTCCAACATGGAGGTCCCAAGCCCAAACCACTGGGCCACCCCGAAGGGTGGTGTTTAGATTGGCTTATTTTACGTGCTTTTGGCTTTTAAGCTCCTTTTCTAATTTTTGTGGTGTTTGGGAAAGATGAAAGTGCTTTTAAGCACTTACTTTTAGGCCAAAAAAGTACAAAAATAAGCTAAAAGCTAGAAGTTGGGTATGACCAATTTATGGCTTTTAGCTTATAAGCTATTTTAAAGAAGCAAATCCAAACACCCTAGTAGTCTCAACTCTCAACCATTTTGTTAAATGTGTAGCAACTAAATGAAATCTATCCATTCATTCCTACAAAGACATGCATGAGCCCACATTGCCTTTTTCTTAAGGTGGAAACATTAAAAAATCCTGCAAATAGACACATCTTTGGTAAAACTGAGAAATTTTCAACCTACTTATAGTTATAGGTGCTTATTTCATAATATATCCACTTGAGGTATGAAACTGAAAATTACTGTAGTAGCACTAGTGTTGATAGCATTAATTTTGATCAACTTTAAATCATTTTCACAGTTAATGCAACCGAACGACCAACAACCGTAAGGCAGCCAATGATAAAGCCCCATCATTTGATAAACCACTGATAAATATCCTAAGCTCTGAGGAATGTAAAAGTCCTTTGGACTTTCTAGCTGTCCAAGATGACGCTTCTGTTAAGACACCATATTGTTACAAAACTAATTAGGGAGACCAATTGATTTCTTACTGTGCTGATAGAGGTTCTTTCATAGACAGGCATGCTCAAAAAGTAAAGATAATCAGTAAGCTGGATGACAGGATAATCATAAACACATGCTGAAATGTGGTCACCACAAGGATGGAATTTGATCCTTAGAAGAAACTTGAATGACTGGGAAATTCCCAGAATGATTGAACTTTTCAAGCTACTGGAGAGTTTACAAGGA
Source organism: Solanum stenotomum (assembly GCF_019186545.1). Lineage (NCBI taxonomy): Eukaryota > Viridiplantae > Streptophyta > Magnoliopsida > Solanales > Solanaceae > Solanum > Solanum stenotomum. The sequence continues at coordinate 6,965,812 of NC_064292.1, forward strand.
ATCCAAACAGGTGAGGATTATTTATGATGGCATGGTCACAACAAAGGAAGATACAGGGTGAAGGAAGGATATAAACAAGCAAGTCAGGAGAGTCGAAGTGCCACAAAAAAGTGGCATGTTTCACCTAGCTGCTAGCCAATGAAGCAATTCTGACATTGGACAATGTGGCCAAGAGAGGTATATCCCTATGCAACAAATGCTCCTTATGTGGTAAGGATATAGAGACAGTAAGACACCTCTTTCTACACTGCGATTACACTGATCAACTGTGGCAGATTTTCCTTAATCTCAGAGGCATTTCTTGGAGTATGCCTAGTAAGATTGATGAGACTCTTTTCAGTTGGGAGGAGGCTGGAGTTGGGGCTACAAACAGAGAAAGATGGAGGATGATCCCTGCTTGTATATGGTGGACAATATGGAGAGAGAAATGATAGATGTTTTGAAAATAGGAACAACAACCTGCAGGAAGTCAAGCTTAAATGTCTTTTGTTGTTTTGTTTTTGGTGTACAAATGTCTATTCCAATGAGACTAAGTCAATCATAGATGTTTTAGGGTCCATCTGGATCTTGTTTTAGCATTGGAAAGACTATACCCTTTTCTTCTTTTTTGTAAATATGGTTTTTCAGTACTACCTAAGTACTGACTGAAATACAAATGTTACTAGTGTCAAAAAGGATAATCATAAACACAAAGATCACCTTTACTTCACCGAAACCAGCAATCAATTAGAGTTGCTCTAACCTGTGAGCTTGCACGGAATGAAACACACATCAATGACGCCTTTGATGCTTCTAATTTATTTGCCTCAACGCCATCTCCAGTGGATGTGATGGGAAGCTTAAGGTTTGAACCATCTGAGTGAATCACTTCCAGAGCAGGAAACATCACCGCCGCCATTGCTGGAATGATAATCTTATTTGCAGTTGCAATCTATATTCCGCCAGTTCCATAACGGACACAGCAAAAATGTCAATAAAACTGAAAAGGCAACAGTTAAGGTAGTGATTCTTTGTTATACCTTACCACCATGTTCCTTCAACTCATTTATATCAGCAAAGTAACCACGGTTCATCTCATCTTTACTGCCCTAAAGCACATAATATACATAAAATAAATTTCAGAGTCCATTTGATGTAAGCTTAACGAGACAATAAATTGGAAAGGAAAAAAAAAGACTTACAGCCGAGCACGCTCTTTCTCAATTGCCTCCTTGTTTCCTAGCTGTAATCAAATGAATCTTCAATACTCAATACAAGACAAATTTCTACTGTACTCCTACTGTCTAATAATAGTTTTTCTTTTAACTTCGAAAGAAAGCAATCTCCAGTACATCATCCAATGGGAAGAGATGCAAATTTTATGACTTCTCATATAGTTTTTGATATTTGGGAAGTCGAGAAGGGAGAATAATAGACAGCCTTTGAATCCCAATTATGCAGGAATGAATCCACAACCAATTAGAAAAATGAATTCCCATCTACCAAAAAGTTGAAAGACAGTGCATAATTTTTCATTTCATAATTTTGCTAGGTATTTTAACTTCTACTTGAAAAAGAGAAGTTAAAGTTGAAATGATGCTTCAAGTAGTTATTCTTCAAGTGAACTAATAATTTCACTCAGAAATCTTCCACTTGCGCAGTCTATTTTTCCAATTGAAGTTCATGTCCAAACACAACTTCAGCTTCCAAATATTGTAAGCTTATTCTTCAGATTGCTAGTGCTTGGCTAAACATTGTATTCATCAAAATAATACAATACAATACAACATAATACTTTTGCTTTTATAACTGTGATGTCCGAACTAGCTTGCGTGCACCTCGACTAATTCCAGCGGGCACCTAATAAATCACCTAGTTTCTTTCGCAATTAAACATGAAACCTCATAGTTCTCAACACATTTCATTATCCACAAGACTACACCCTAAGATGCCAATACAACATGATACATTACAAAACCATACATGGCAATCCTCAAAACAAGCTGTAACTAAATTTACAGATTTTTGCATATTATCAAAGCAATAGAGAGACTCCAAAAAAAAGTAACAGAGTTTCATTGAACAAACCTGGTAAATATCGAAAAAGCGATTGGAAGTCCATCGATATGGATTCTGTAAAGCTATTAGAGAAACCAATTTCTCTTCTCGCTGAAATTTTTTCCTTGAATTGAGAATTGCAGGTGCTACAGCTGAGCTAAATCTCTTAAGCTTCAACATTTCCAATGGTGTTTTTTTCTTCTTCTTCTTCTTCTTCTGTGATTCTTCAATAGGTTACAGGGAATCGGAAAATGGGGAAGACTGAAGAAGTAGACGAGGAAACGGGTCAGTATTGTGGGCTTTCTACTTATACGGGCTAGGCCCACGTTAGACTAACCCATTTAGGGATTTTTATACTAATAGGATTGTTCAAAATCTAACCAAAATCGATAATCTGAAATGAAAAAATGTTATTGGTTTATTGGTAATGGATTTGCGATATAACGATTTTGCTGATGGTTTTAGTTTGTTTTGTTATCGGGTTATCGATTCTGTAAATATTTGAGAGTTTTAGTTTTTCTTAATGAGTTAATCGATAACACGATAGTAAATTACTAAGTTATAATTATACCCTTCAATATATGAAGTTCTTCACTTAGGATTTAGTTTCACATACTTTTACTTCTCACTATCTCAAACTCTTAGTTATATTCTTTAAGTTGCTAATGTTTGCTTCTAAGCAAAATGCAATATGTCAACTTATTCATACATGGTTCATTTGGTTTATCACTTTGTTGCTAAGTGTTTTTTATTAAAGATTTTTTTTTTTGTGTGTGAAATCATAATAGTTAAAATGAAACCAAATCGATAATGTTTAATAACCGACAAACTGATAAATCAATATCTTAACGGTTCCATAACGATCTAGTAAGTTTACAAATTGATAATCAATAAATCATACTGATAAACTTCAAAACTGAATCGAACTGTGTGTTCTTAATGTTTTATACATAAAAAAAATTTCAGTTTATACAATTCAAATTCTAGACTGATTAAAAAAACTACCTCCAACAAGAATAAGCTCATCACCCCAAATTGAAAAGGGAAAGAAATGAATAGTGAAAGACCAAAAATCTATTTTCTCATCATTTGGAGAATGACTTGTGGATAATATTCCTTTTCTTTTAATGCAAAGGATAAGTTACATCTTTTAACTTTCCGTAATTAATCTATGTAAACATTGCTAAGTCGTTAGTATGTGTGAAATAGGAGAGTTACTTCCACATTAATGATTCACATTTATTTCAAGTGTCAGTTTCTTAACTTCGTAAGAAAATATAGGAAGTATTCAGAAGACTTTAAGTTACTTTTGTATTATGACAAATTTGTCATTAAAGTAAGAGTACATTTATTATACGTTAGTTTCTTACATTCTTTTGATGATTGAAAACGTAAATGATTTTCCTATTTAAGGAGTATCATTTGGGAGCTAAACACACACAAAAGAAAAACAAAAAGTCATTCCTTTTACTATCTCCTTCACTAATTTCTTTATTGGCTTAAATAATCCTTCTTCCTATTGTGAATTTCTGGGCAACTGTTTTTGTGCAACTCCAAACTTTCAGCCACGAGTGCACGTGTTTGAGAGTAACTGAAGAACCTTGGGGAGCGACCGGCTACAACGATTTGCACCTGAGTCGGGCCGAAATCACTTTCAAGGCAGTGGCTTGCCATGACACAGTGTTTGTGATAAGCTATCTACTACTTTGTAATTCCAATCCAATATCAATATTGTAGTATTTTTTCCCAACAATTTGAAAGCGATTTACTAACATACAATATTGATAAATGGCTATTTCTTTGAATAAAACTTTTTCTGATTTTTCAAAACTTGAGCCTTTGGATGAAAATAATTTTAAACGATGGTCACAAAAACTTTTAATTTTTTTGAACAATTAGAAGTCGATTATGTTTTATTTAAAGAACCTTCTATGAATGATTCTAACACCACTACTGATTCTAGCAATGTTATGGCTGTTGATGATGTTGTTAAAAAGAAGTTTGAAAAGGATAACAAAATTGTGAGAGGACATTTGCTAAATCATATGGCAAATCCTTTATTTGATTTATTTTTAACCTATAAATCTGCCAAAGAAATATGGTATTGATGATGCATGAAAGAAAAAATATGTTGTCGGTCAGTGGATTAAATTCCAAATGGTTGATAATAAGTCAATAATGAAACAAGTTCACGAATATGAGAACTTGACTGTTGATGTTCTCAACGAGGATATGAAGATGTGTGAGATATTTCAAGCTAATGTTCTGCGTGAAAAATTTCCACCATCTTAGAGTGATTATAGAAATCAATTAAAACATAAGAAAAAGAATTTAACTCTCTAAGAACTTATTAGTCAAATGAGGACTGAAGAGACGAACCGTCTCAAAGATAAGATGAAAGAACTTTCTCTTAATTCTTCTAAAGCTAATCTTGTTGAATCTTCTGGTACTGTTGTGAAAGACAGGTTCAAAGGCAAAAAGAAGAAAGTCTCGAAAAAGGAACATATGAAGAAGAAAAATTCAACAAGCCGGAGAGTCAAAATCAAAAATTTAAGGGTCCTTGTTTTGTTTGTGGAAAAATTTGTCACAGGGCTGCCAAGTGCTATCAAAGAAAAAGGCAGGACTCAAAGCGAGAAGGGCAAAGTGATGTCGTTGAGGCAAATCTAGTGGCTAACAAAACTGACTGGGTGCTAGACACATGCGCTTCAAGGCATTTTTGTGCCAATAAGAATTTATTCCATGACTTTGAGGAGTCCACTGATGGTGAGTGTGTATATATGGGTAACTCCATTACTGCTGTAGTAATGGGTAATGGAACAGTTTTACTTAAGTTAACTTCTCGAAAGACGTTATCCTTGAACAATGTTTTGTATGTTCCCTCCCTCCGCAGAAATTTAGTTTCCGGAGCACTTCTCAATAAAGTAGGGCTTAAACTTATTTTTGAGGCTGATAAAATAATTATTTCTCGTGGAAGAGACTTTGTTGGGAAGGGATATCTTAGTCGAGGATTATTTGTATTGAACATTGTTCAAGAGATTGTCAATAATGCAAGTATTTCAAATTCTAATATTGGTGAGTCTATTAATTTGTGGCATGGTAGACTAGGTCATGTTAATATTGCTTCTATTAAAAGACTTAGAAAAATGAAATTAATTTCTATGATAAAAACTGATGATTTTTCTAAATGTCTTGTGTGTGTAGAAGCAAAGCATGCCAAGAAACCTTTCAAATCTGTTATTAGTAGGAGGGAAAATACATAAAAACCTCCTGAACTTGGCACAAAAACTCACTTTAGTACTTAAACTTTACGGGTAATTATTTACCCCCTTATCTCATTTCGCGTGAATTTAATACCATCCTAACGGACGACTAGCAGAAAAAGAAAACAATTTTTTTTGAAAGCGCGTTAAGTTATTTTTTTTAAAAAGTAATGGTCCCACTTTATATATATAATGAAAAAAAAAAACCACCCACCCCATTCTTCTTCTTCTTCAAACCCCCCACCCCGCTTTCTCAAAACTCCACCTACCCCATCTACTTGCTTGTCTTTTCTTCTTCAAACTCCCCACCACCCTATCCCCACCTCACCCCATCCTCTTTCTCCTTCTTCAAACTCTACATTCAAAGTACATTTTCTCGTTAAACACATAAACAAAAAGAATCACATTCAAGATCCACATAATTTTTTTTGCTCTTTACTTTGGAGATTTGATTTTTCTTAAAAAGTTATGAATTTTTTTGAAACATAAAGACTTGGGCATAAAAGAAGATGAAGTTTTGTCAACCAATCTATAATGTTAATGGTTGACAATGGCGATTGAAGCAATGGGTAGAGAAAGTTTTTTTTTTTTTAAAAAAAGATCACTACAAATAAATGTGTTTTTTCTTGAATTAGTGAAGAATTAGACCTTGATTAGTATATAAAAATTAAAAAAAATGAAGAACACCGACAATCGACATGGCAGTAAATGAAGTTGAGTATTGAAAAAAATCACTGCTAATGATTTCAATATTTCTTAAACTAATTAAGAACTAAAGATTAACTGGTATTTAAATATTCTGAAAAGAAAAGAAATAAATGAATTTAAAAAATCAAAAATCAAATTTTAGAGAATTTCCAATGTGGCTATGACGTGGCGCTTATGTGGTTCTAATGTGTCAATGACGGGGCGCGTGTGTAATACACTTGCCAACTTGAGACTGGTATTATATTTTTAGGGTGGTATTAATTCACTTCAAATATGTTAAGGGGGTAAATAATTATTCGTAAAGTTTAAGTACTAAAGTAAGTTTTCGTGTCAAGTTCAGGGGTTTTTTTTTTTAAATGTATTTTCCCTTAGTAGAAAGACTGAATTACTTGAACTAATGCATTCAGATTTAGCAGATTTCAAGAACACTGTTAGAAGAGGTGGGAAAAAGTATTATATTACTTTTGTTGATGACTTTTCTAGATCCACTAAGGTATATCTTCTTAAGTCTAAAGATGAAGCTGAAAGCGTGTTTTTGAAATTCAAAGCAGAAGTGGAAAATCAATCAGACAGAAAAATCAAGAGATTTAGATCTGATAGGGGCGGTGAATATAGTACTAAAACTCTAGAAGATTTTTGTGAGAAAAATGATATTATACATGAGTTTAGTGCTCCCTATACTCCCCAACAAAATGGTGTACCCGAACGGAAAAATAAAACCCTTAAAGAAATGATGAATTCTATGCTTTTAAGCTCTAGTCTATCTGACAATATGTGGGGAGAAATAGTCTTGTCTGCATGCTATATTCTTAATAGAGTCCCTCATAAGAAGTTAGACAAGACCTCATATGAGTTGTGAAAAGAGTTTTCTCCTAACTTGAAATTTTTGAAAGTGTGGGGATGTTTGGCTAAGGTTGGTCTACTTGATTTTAAACGAGTAAATGTTGGTTCTACGACTTCTGATACTGTCTTTATTGGTTATGCTCAAAATAGTATTGCATATAGATTTATGTCTCTCAATGATCCACTCTATTTGTGAATCTAGGGATGCATAATTTTTTGAGCATATTTTTCCTTTGAAAAATAATGTGTCGAGTGATGTGCAAAATAATGCTCTATGTCTGTTAGTTCTCATGTTGTGCCTTCTTCTAATGTTATTTCTAATAAGCATGAAAATGAACTTAGAAGGAGTAAAAGACGTAGAATTGAGACAAGTCTTGGTCTTGATCTTATCACTAATTTCTTAACTAAATTTTTTTATATTAATAGTTTAAATGATGAATTAGTGTCTATCTATTTAATAGAAGACCCTAAGACTTATGATGAATCTATGAGATCAAAAAATGTTATATTTTGAAAAAAGGCTATTAAAAGTGAATTAGACTCTATAGTTTCTAATCACACTTGGGACTTGTATGATTTATCTAAAGGTTGTAAACCCATAAGTAGCAAGTGAATATTTAAGAAGAAATTGAGACCTGATGGTACAATTGATAAATATAAGGCTAGACTTGTGATTAGGGGTTTTAACCAAAATAAAGGTGTTGATTACTTTGATACATATTCTCCTGTAACTGAAATAACGACCATTAGGACTCTTATTGCTTTAGCCGCTATTCATGATTTAGTGGTAAATCAAATGGATGTCAAAACAATATTTCTAAATGGTGATTTAAAGGAAGAAATTTATATATATGACTCAACAAGAGGGTTTTGTGGTTCCAGGACAAGAGGATAAAGCATGCAAATTGAGAAAGTCCTTGTATGGGCTAAAACAAGCACCTAAACAATGGTATGAAAAATTTAATATCACATTAGTGAATAATGACTTTATTGTAAATTCATCTGATACATGTGTTTATTCTAAGATGATAGGTTCAGATTGTGTCATTATATGTTTATATGTAGATGGCATGTTAATATTTGGTCCTAATGTGAATGTTATTAGTGTGACCAAGAACTTTTTGTCTTCTAAATTTGAAATGAAAGACATTGGTGAAGCATATGTGATTTTGGGAGTTAAAATCAAAAGAATTGCTGATGGTTTCTCTTTATGTCAGTCTCATTACATTGAAAATATGTTGAAAAAATTTGATTGTTTTGATGTAGTTCTAGTGAGAACTCCTTATGATCCTAGCATACACTTGAGGAAGAATAAAGAATCTAGTGTTTCTCAAATTGAATATGCTAAAATAATTGAAAATGTAATGTTTCTCATGAACTATACTCGGCCTGATATAGGCTATACTGTTAGTAGATTGAGTAGATATACTCATAATCCTAGTAGTGAACACTGGAATGCTTTTCATCGCTTGCTAAGGTATTTGAGAGGTACTATGAATTGGTGTTTGCATTTTAACAAATTTCCTGCTATTTTAGAAGGTTTTTGTGATGCAAATTGAGTAATTGACAATGATGAAGTTAGCTCCACCAGTGGCTATGTGTTTACTTTGGGTGCAGGTGCTATTTCGTGAAAGTCTTCTAAACAAACTTATATAGCACGTTCTACCATGAAATCAAAATTCATTGCTCTCTAGTTGGCAGGGAGAAAAGTTGAGTGGCTAAGAAATCTTTTGGCGGATGTGCCATTGTGGGGAAGACAAGCTTCACCAGTCTCTCTTCATTGTGACCCACAGGCAGCAATTTGAATTGCCAAAAATAGTGTGTACAATGGAAAAAGGAGACATATTCGCATCAGACATGATGCGGTTAAACAATTATTGAAACTGGGTGTCATTTCCTTGGAATATATGTAAGGTCCGAAAGAAATTTGGCGGATCCTATATATGACCAAGGGCTTGACAAGGAAAATAATCCTTGAAACGTCGAGGGGGATGGGGATAAAGCCCATTGATTGAGGTAGTGTGGTGGACCCATAAGGCCTCAATATACACCACATTTTCTATCCCTATGGCGTGAGGCAGTGTTTTATAAGGTTGAGCTTATTTTGCTCTTAATGATTCTATAGTCGTAAGGTGGTCTATTTGAGATAGACTTGATGGAATCACCTATGTGAGTGTAAAGGCGTGGTCGCCTTTTATAAAAGACTTGAATCGTCTTTCTAGAGCACTCATAAGATCCAAGGTGTGTGCATGACCATAAAAGCACTTTGTTGGATCGCGGAGATTGCATAAAATCAAGGATATGGTATGTGTTGTGGGGGTCTCAACTTATGTCCATTTAATTCAAGAGTACTTCACTTTTTGGATATGTGTTGTTGCCTCATTTCACTACGTGCCAATTCAAATCGAAAGATATTGACACTTAAGTACATGTTCCTTTCTTTTGCCCAGAAATTATTCTTATTCTTTATCTTTGCATTAGTGGAGGATTGTGGATAATATTCCTTTTCTTTTAATGCATATGATAAGTTACATCTTTTAACTCTCCGTAATTAATCTTTGTGAACATTGCTAAGTCGTTAGTATATGTGAAATAGGAGAGTTACTTCCACATTAATGGTTCACATTTATCTCAAGTGTCAGTTTCTTAACTTTGTAATAAAATATAGGAAGTATTCAGAAGACTTGAAGTTACTTTTGTATTATGACAAATTTGTCATTAAAGTAAGAGTACATTTATTATACGTTAGTTTCTTACATTCTTTTGATGATTGAAAACGTAAATGATTTTCCTATTTAAGGAGTATCATTTGGGAGCTAAACACACACAGAAGAAAAACAAAAAGTTATTCCTTTCATTTTCTATCTCCTTCACTAATTCCTTTATTGGCTTAAATAATCCTTCTTCCTATTGTGAATTTCTGGGCAATTGTTTTTGTGCAACTCCAAACTTTCAGCCACGAGTGCACGTGTTTGAGAGTAACTGTGGAACCTTGGGGAGCGACCGGCTACAACGATTTGCACCGTAGTCGGGCTGAAATCACTTTCAAGGTAATGGCTTGTCACGACACAGTGTTTGTGATAAGCTATTTACTACTTTGTAATTCCAATCCAATTTCAATATTGTAGTATTTTTTCCCAACTTGACTTTCTTATCATTGTTGTAAACTCCACACTCCCCACCCCATCCTACTCCTTTCATCTGATGTTGTTTTGCTAGATATTACAATGTACAATTATTTAAAAGATAAAATATTTATTTACTTACTTATCAAACATTAAAAAAAAAATTAAGTAAGAGCTCCACTTGTTTTTTAAAAATATATTATTATTTTTTATAGAAAATAACTTTTCCTTCATATTAAATACACCCTTAGTTGTATTTGTTTTTACTTTGTTGGAGTATTTGAGCAATTGGTAAAGTTATTGCCATATGATCAAGAGATTACAAATTCAAACTTTGAAAATAACTTGTAATTTCAGAAATAATGTAAGATAAAACCACATACAATAAATTTTTATAATCCAATATTTCTTTAATTCTGCGCATGGCGAGAGTTTAGGGGTCGTTTTGTGTGAGTGATAAAAATAAATAGTATTGAGATAAAATTTTGGTGTCTTATTTGATTACCATGTTTGGAATAACTGATCCTGCCATTTATACCATAGTGATGAGATAAATTATCCTATATATATTCTGGGAAAATTTATTCCAAGAGAGCTAATCCCAAAATAATCAATCCTGAGATAACTTATTCTCAACCAAACGATAGCGTATAAGAGTACCTTTAGTTGAGTGACAGATGCGGGCGTGCAATTGACAAACACCATGCTATCATTGTATTACATCTAATAATGTTGTGTGTGCATGTGTCCTTTGAAAGAAGGCCCCTAAAGTATTGTGTCCACTTGAAATTAATAGCAAAGGATAAATTGATATAAAAACTTAAAATTATATGTTTAAGTGATTAGAAACGAAGTTAGAATTTTAAGTCGAAAATTTGAATTTATAAGAGGAGTAATATATTAGACTCTGTATATATCAATAATTTATACCTATTAAATAAATTTTTCAACAAATGTACATAGTCATAATCAAAATTATTGAATTCTAATAAACATGTAAGTCAAACCTAAAAAAATATTTACACAATTGGTCAATATTTATATAGGTAAATCTCTTTACATATACATGACAACTATAGTCTACTCTCACAAAATAAAATTTAGAGATCGTTTTTGTTTCTTCACTATCATTATATAAAACTTCAACTCTATGATAATATATATATATTTCTTGATGATAATGAAGTAACTTTAGAGAATAAAAACTTTGCTAGTTTTGCTTCAAACATGTAATAATTAATTGATAGAGAACATTTATATATTTCTTGATGATTATGAAGTATAATTTAGAGAATAACTTTGATACTTTTGCTTCAAACATGTAATTTATATTCTTGTAAATACAATTAATGGACTAGTTATTGTTTAATTAGTGCATTTTGCCTTTTTTGAGGGCCTTGAGATCAGCATAATGCTTTGTTATCCATCCTTCAATGATTTTAACTTCTGTGTTCCTTTGCATGGTTAGCCATTCTGGATCAGTTGAGTCTTTAGAAAGAATGTCTAGACAATGGGAACCTACAAAAAAAAAAAAAAAAAAAAGAAGAAGAAGAAATTAGAGTTGACATGTATATTTACAAGAAAAATAAAATATTTGTTATTCACCCGGCATTCGATAGTCATTTCGATTAATCTGGATTCACTATGTTTTGCACATTAAAGGGGAAAGCGCTTGGGTAAAGCTTACAAAAGTAGCCACTTTTCAGCTCTTGTGACTTAAGGTTAGTTATTGTAATTGAATTTCACCTGTGAAATTTTTGAAACTTCATGACAATAGCTAATTTTCAAAGACATGGCCAAAACGTAGCCGGTAGGTGTTGTTTCTACGAAGCTCTTGCTCATAGGATTATTTTTATGAACCTAATCTCTTATTAAGGGTCGGAAGAGTTCTATCTATTTCATCATGACCTTCAATTATTTACACGAGATATTAAAAAAATTATTTATAATTATCTTATCAGTAATTTGATGATGAAGTAAATATTATTTTCACATAATTGTAAATATTGGCATACCGTTATGTGTGTGGACAGCTTGTAGACTATGAGATATATCTTGCAAAACCCTAAAATAGAAAAAAAAATTAATGTAAGAATAAATAAATAAAACCAAATAGAGAAAAGGAAAAAAAAAAAGTATTGTGTGGGGGTGGGGTGTACGTACCCTGCACTACTATAAGGATCTCTTAGCCCATTAGAAAATATAATATTGCTAGCAAACCTTTGAAGAATTAATTTTATGTCCTGCAAAATCCACTCATTTAGTAAGTTCGCAAAGCTAATATATATATATATATATATATATATATAAGAAAAAGTAATAATATGAAAAAAATAAGCATAATGAAAGATTGTTGGAAGAGGTTGAGGTTTTGGGTTAGTGTCTTGATGATGAGAAAGAAGTCATCTTTGATAGAAAGTATTCTATTCTTAAAGTACGATTATTCGACTATGTTGTTTGAACTTTTCAAAAATATTGTTATACTCACATCTCATATCCTTAAATAATGCACTACACATCCGTCGTCATTATGTACTGCGCCTTAAAGATAAGTGAATTTTTTATGAATTTTTTTCGAGGGAGGTTTATGGAATATAATTTCTGACCAACTTACCTCAAAAATTTCCATGGGAAAGTCACTTGTTGATCATAGTAGTGTATAAAAATATAATTATATATATATAATTGACACATGTGCATGCATAATATGTATATGCGCTCGCTCACTCTCACACGCACTACATATCTTATATGATAGCATGTGCATCATCACGTATATAATTATATATCGGATGGAAAATAAATAAAAGATGAGATTACCATTATGATAATTAATAAATTAAATTAAGAATGAGAAAGATGCACATACTTGTCCTCCATAATAAGTTGTGATCCAATGTGGACGAGGTGAGACACCATACTTCTTCTTGCAATCTTTTATGAAATTATTCAAATTGAAAGGATCTGAATAGAACATTGTGTCATTTTCGCCACGTCCTACCGGCATCACCATCTCAGTGCATGTCTACAAAATAATAAAATGAGTAAGCTTGTCCGTATCTTGATTATTTCATTACATAGTATATACTTATTACCTCTCATATATTAACACATACGACATCGAATAATTCTGACTATGAAGGCAGATAGAAGAAGACATTTGTTGTATCTGGTGGGATATAAATTCTCGATCTTCAAGGTTTATATCCATTTCATTGATCTCTAGGCTACAGACCCTTAGGTCCATACTATCAAGTGCCTATTATTAGCTTCCACCAAATATTAGATAAAACTATTCATCAAAATTTACACAAATAAAAAAAATTATCAAATATTTTTATTTCTACTGAAGTTTGGATCATGGTATCCAAAGTTTGCCCCAACGACTTAATTGACCACTCTAAGCCACACTTTTAGAAGGCCTTAGGTACTTATAATCAGGTACCTACTGTTGAAGAAGAAGGAAGCTGATGATTGGAGCATGTCAAAGAAACATGTCCAACAAAGCTGACTGATGTGTTGAAGAAGAAGGAAACTGATGATTGGAACATGTCGAAACAGGTCCAACGAAGCTGACTGACGTGTTTACAACACACATGTTTACAACACTGCTGTAGAGTTAGAGTCACACTATGATTAGACTACTTATATCGATTAGGATTATATTACAACTAAGATTAGATTACTATTAGGATTATAGTACAACTAGGATTAGATTATTTATAATTGCATTATTATTATTATAGTAGTAATATGTATTGTAGTAGGACTCTACAATTATTTCCTTATATAAGGAGTATGTACTTAACAATTTTAATCATCAATACAATCTTTGATTTCTCTAATCCTAGACGTGAGATTTCTACATGGTATCAGAGCTTAAAAGTTTTTCCGCTCTCTGAGTATTGATGAAAAAAAATCACACGTTAAATTGCAATGGACCTTTTTGTCGACCTCCTCACTTCACCAACTCATTGCCGCTTGCTCCATTAAACTTAAGCCAGCAAACTACCTCATATGGAGGACACAAATATCCCAATTGATTCAAGTGATAAAACTAACATATCTCATCTATGAACCAAGTAAAAGTAGTTGTTCCACTGGACAAACTTCTAGGGAAGTTGTAGCGGTTGAGAAGGATGCAAAAGATAGTGGCACCATTTATGACTGGAAGGAGAAAGATGTGTTGCTAAAGAGTTGGATCAAAGACACCTTGACCGAAGAAAGCATGTACCTAATTGTGGGCTGCTCAACTACCAATGAGATGTGGGAATGCTTGAAAAAAGCTTATATTCAAGCAACAAAAGTAATTAATTTTGCTAGAGGTTGAGGTCTCAAATACAAGAACTTTAGGACTGTCATATTAGTCAATGCACCATATTCCACCCTTAATCAATTTGTTTATGCTCTCACGAGTTTTGATATAAGGGAAGATGAAGAAGAGGTGTCACAACAAAATACAACATGGTATTCTCTGCCCAAAAAGGCTGGTGAAGAGAAAACAACAACATCAACTCCAGAGAAACAGATTTCAAGCCTGCTGGACAGGGAACAAGTTCTCAGAACAGTCAATTTGGACTAGGTTCTCTGAACAATAAAAGTTTTCAAAGTGAAAATAAGGAAAGGAATAATATTGAGTCATGTCAAATCTGTGGTAGGACCAATCATACTGCTCTTAAGTGTTTTTACGAGGGGGGGGGGGGGACTACTCGTATCAATCTACATATGAACTATCACAAGCAACAACTAGACATCACATTCATACCGAAGCATTGACAAAACAAGTTTTGCTGGGTATTCGAAGCAAGCAAGGAGTAACCGTTCCCTCTACTCTCTAGCTTGAGGGGAAGTGTTGAAGAAGAAGGAAGCTGGTGATTGGAACAAGTCCAACGAAGCTGACTGACGTGTTGAAGAAGAAGTAAGCTAATGATTGGAACATGTAGAAGGAACAGGTCCAACGAAGCTAACTGACGTGTTTACAACACAGGTTTACAACACTGTTATAGAGTTAGAGTCACACTAGGATTAGACTACTTATATCGATTAAGATTATATTACGACTAGGATTAGATTGCTATTAGGATTATAGTACAACTAGGATTAGATTATTTATAATTGCATTATTATTATTATAGTAGTAATAGGTATTGTAGTAGGATTCTAAGTATAGTTAACTTAGGACTCTACAATTCTCTCCCTATATAAGGAGTATGTACTTAACAATTTTAATCATCAATACAATCCTTGATTTCTCTAATCCTAGACGTGAAATTTCTACACTTACTACCTCCCATCATTAGTGTCGAGCAATTCTGATCCCATCAAGACTTCAGCATATGGAGAAAAAATCATCTATATTTTTTTGTTTTAATTGTGATTTGAACCCTATATCTCCAAAGTCATGTGTATTATTCATGTTAAATAGATTACTATGTCAAATTCCTAGGTGTTCACAGTCAGATCACTTATAAAGTAATTTCAAATATATTTAATTAATAACCTGATAAAAATAGTAACTAACCTATTATATCCCGATACAATGCAAGTAAACTATATTTTAATACAATTAATAATATAACTTAAATTCTCGATTAAATTAGTGTGTATTAGTATAAAACTTACTTGCCATCTCCATCCCAAATCTGTTTCACTAGGCTTGGGGTTCATGTTGTGACAAGATGAATTTCCTTTATATGCAACAATTCCAGCAAAAATTCTATCAAGAATATGACTTCCTTTTGGTGCACCATCAATTCCACCACAAACTATTGTCACTGGGTAACTTGGTGGACTGTTATACTGAGCAGCCTCGGAATACATTGAATCCAAATAATCCTTCAACTCAAATGGATCATTCAACTTCCTTAAAATACAAGAAATCAAGACTAAATAAATATAGAAATAAAAATAAGATTCTTTTAAAAAAAAATTACACAAACAGATAAAAGTGATTTGATGATGAATTACTCAAGTGAGATTTGTAACTTTGAATATAAGACATGTAATAGATACAGTTGACCTGATGATGTAAAAATTACTTACATTGACGATGCATGTATATATATAGTTTTTGCAAAGAAAGTTCTTATACAAAAGGATAGGTATCGATTAAAAATGTAAAATTTCTAATCATGAAAATAAAACAGATTGCATGCTCTAATAGATAAAGATAACTTCATAGTATAAATTTTTTTCCTGTTTAGAAAAAATATACTGTCATAATATTAATATTGATTACTTGCTACAATAAATACAACTGTTTAATAATGTAAAAAAATATTAACATCAAATCAACCAAAAGATATTTATACTAAATAAGATTTTTTATTTTTTTTTACTAGAATAGATAAAAATAGCATAATAATATGAAAATTATGATAATATATATAACTTAAACTCTTACGAACAAGTCTTGAATTTCCGACTGAGATAGGAGAGTCCATTTTTTCTAGAAGCAATCTTGTCAATTATTTCCCATGAATTTCTTATATTATGGTAACAACTCTTACTAGCTTCCTGAAATAATTATAAAATTAATTAACTTGTTAGTTAAAAATATAAAAAATAATAAAGGACTTATTAAAAGTTAAAAAAAATTAAATTAAATAGATTTCTTACTTTAAAATCCCTTGACACAACTGAATAATATCCATTTTGTGGAGTGATATTATCAAAATAAAGAATTGGAGCTGATGAAGCTAAAGCACCAAGAGCTATATGTGGATACTTCATTCTAAACCAAGAAGCAAGCACTGCAAAATAAAATAAAATAAATTAGAGAAAAAGTTTTGATAAAATTCAACTTTAAGGGTGCGTTTGGTACGAAAGAAAAAATATTTTTGAAAAAAATAAGTGGCTTTTCTTACTTATTTTCTTGTATTTCAGTACATAACTAAAATATATTATTCCTCTATTTCAATTTGTTTGATCTATTTTTCTTTTTAGTATATTTCAAAAAGAATGATCTTACCTTTTATAACGACTCTTTAATTTCAACGTTTCACATGACATGTTTAAGATCACAAGATTAAAATCTTTTCTTTATTTTCTTAAACTCCGTGTCAAATCAAAATAAACCAAACAAATTGAAACAAAGAAAATATCCTAAAAGCAATTGTATATAATATAGATAAATATTATGGAGTAGAGTGAGGGTAAGGTCGTGTGAGGTAGTGGGGTGGAAAAATGAGGTGTGTTGGACGGTAGGGTTAACGACATAATCAATATGAAATATCACTTGTGAAATGTATTTCTCCTACTTCAAAAGTTCTGACCAACACAACATGAAAAACATAAAAATATTTTCTTCATACCGAACACATCCTAAATTACACTTATTTTTAAAAGAAAATTAAGAAGGGGATTTTTTTTCCTTACTTCCTCCATAGGATCCTCCAATGACAATAATTGGAGAATTTTTTGCTGAATATTTTTCTTTAATATGTAACAAAAGTTCTGCATAATCAGCTATAGCTTGTGCTGAATTGAAATATCCTCTAGTATCTTCATCTTTTACAGCTTCTTCCATCGTCTTAAATGGTGTTGATTCTCCATAATACCTATGCTGAAAAATAGTTTGCCAAAATTTTTAATATAACATAAAGCTAGCATTTATAATGAGAGAAGTCAAAGAAGATTCAAAATCTAGGTTATATTCTTAATAAATACCATCATAGTATTTGGACTCAATTATGATTTTTTTACTATATTCTATTATAGCTCACTGATCAAGTGCTCTAGCACTAATGATGAACGCGGTTAAAACAATTAGTGTAAAATTCTTAGACACTCTCATTTGACTATTATAAATTTTGAAGTTCAAACATGAAATTTAAAATTTTGAGTTTTTGAAGTTGTGTTTTGACATGCATTTTACATTTTTAAAAAATTAAAAAGTTTTTTCAGATTTTCAAAAACTGATCAAATTAATACATGATCAAGCAGATATTTAAAAATAAAATTTCAAAATCTGCTCATAAATTTATGGTCAAATGCAAATTAAGTTTTAGTTAACAGAAAAACATGACAAAACAAAGTAAAATGAGTTGGTAGTTTTAATTGATACATATACTT
Organism: Solanum stenotomum; assembly: GCF_019186545.1. Taxonomy (NCBI): domain Eukaryota; kingdom Viridiplantae; phylum Streptophyta; class Magnoliopsida; order Solanales; family Solanaceae; genus Solanum; species Solanum stenotomum. The sequence continues at coordinate 6,983,858 of NC_064292.1, forward strand.
GATGGAATATAATTAATGAATTTAATTACCTCCATGTAAACAAGAAGAGCCTTAAATTGAGGTGCAAAATCAGTGAGAAATCCAACACCAAGAGGGTCTCCATCAATAGAAGATTCAGCACCAAGATAGGCAAAAATTGGAGAACTTGAATTGGAACCACCCCAATACTTAGAATTAATTATATACCTTTGTTTAAAAGTTGAATAACTTTTTGGTCCATAATTAAAATGATCAAGTGTTTGTTTATAGTAGTAAGTCTCAAATTCTTTTGGAAGATCATCATTTGTTGAAGAAGAAAAGGTATTAGAATGATCTTGAAGTATATTTTGAATAAGTGGTGTTAGTCTTGGGATTTTATGAGGTTTTGAAAAAATTAATGATGTTTTTGTGAAGATCAATAAAAGAAGCCATTGAAATAAGAAAAGTTTATTCATCTTCATTGCAAAAAATAAAAAGAACTTTGGTAAAGAAAAACAATGTTTCTTGGTGATTCTATGTATCTTATTGTGGATGTATTTATAAGTATTGTTGATAAATATATTTATTATCTTAAAAAGTATAAGAATAATATTTGAAATTATTTTTATCTATTATTAAAGATGGTCAAAAGAATTTATTACATATTATTATATTATACTATTTTAGCCTTATTAATATTTTCTCTGTCCACTTTTATTTGTCATGTTTTGAAAGTCAATTTGACTAATTTTCAAAGGTAAATCAAATTATATTAATCTGATATTTTAAACAAAAAAAATTAGATATTTAAAAATTGTACAAAAAATACTATTAGTTGCAATTTTTCGCATATCAATATGATGGGAAAATACATCATAAAATGTTAGTCAAAGTTTTTATAGTTTGACTCTAAAAAAGAAATTATGATAATTAAAAGTGGACGGAGGTAGTATTATACTTACCATGTGATGCATGCATGATTCAATAATATATCTAACAAATTTCTTTTTTTTTTTTTCTTATTCATTGTCTGACATTTGTTCTGAAACTCGATTCATCCGAATTCGTTGTTCCTATAGCTAAGATCCGTTAAAAGAGAATACCTTTCTCTATTATGATTCTGTCATTAAGACCTACTAATCTAGATTCGCGATATCTAAGGTCCATTAAAAGATTCGAAAAAACTTCATGTTTATCAATTTTTTCCATTTTCTAGGCAGGTCTAAATACAGGGCATATGATTATGGAGTAAAACTCATAAATAACCATCTTTCAACCCCTATAATTAAAAAATATTCAATGTCATACGATGAAAAGAGAGTCTATCGAAAACAGCCTCTCTATTTCAGAGATTTTTTTCCTTTATTTCAGAAATAAATGTAAATTCTATATATATTTTATCCTCTTTAAATCTGATTTATGGAATCACACGGAATATATATGTATTCATTATCATAGAAGTGGACTCTAATGGGGAAAAGTTAAATATTTTGGTCTCTGAAAAACTTGGTCAATGATGTTATACTTATGGTTAACTGCATTTATTCTAAAAATAAAAAAGATTCCATTTTTTTTCAAAAAAAGATGACTTTAAATCATGAATCACATTGTGTCCTTTTATGATCACTATTCCAGTTTCATTGAGTAAAGCTAAGAGACTTTTATGAAACTTTATCATTACTATATATAACTGACTGGTTGTTACAATAATTTGGCTTTATTAGACACAATAATAGTATGCCACTGCAATTTGGAGGAGAAACAAAAGATTTTAGAGAAAAGAATAACAAACATTTTTTTAAAAAAAATTAGAAAATTCTTCATCCATACGAAAAATAAATTGATCTTGAAATAATAATGACTAATTACTCTTGCTATAAAATAAACTTGTATCTTATATATTTATTACATATTCTTCTAGAAACAATTTCGAAAGACTCGAACTGACCACTAAAACTATTAATTTTAAAGCCCAAAATAAATAAGTTTACTTTTTCTTCAACCTTCTACGTGAATACTTATCAATTAATATAAAACAGAAGTGAGTATATACTCAACCACTTGCAATTTCATCATGATTAGGGAATGTATGTCTCCCACTTTAAAAATTAAAGGTTGTGTATCCATTAAATATTATGGAGGACTAAGAGCAAAGGTCAACTATATATTATCTCTTGATAATGAGTGCTTTTTTTGGGGGGGTTGGGGGGGGGGGGGTAATATAATGATTGGGTTAATGCTAGTTAATTTGGCAATGTGAATATAGATTAAGATATCATTACTAAATAATTAGGATCGTTTATTTTCTCAAAATTTAAATATATAAAATTTATCTTTATTGAAAATAAGGAGTAATATAAATGATCGACAATAGTGATAATAGCTAATAATAGTAATCGTGGACTAATTATTGTTTAATTAGTGTATTTTGCCTTTTTGGAGGGCCTTGAGATCAGCATAATACTGTGTAATCCATCCTTCAATGATTTTAACTTCTGTGTTCCTTTGCATGGTTAGCCATTCTGGATCAGTTGACTGTTTAGAAAGAATGTCTAGACAATGGGAACCTACAAAAAAAAATAAAAAAATTAGAGTTGACATGTATATTTACAAGAAAAAAAAATGTTTTATTTGTTATTCACCCGGCATTCGATACTCATTTCGATTAATCTGGATTCACGCGTTTGCACATTAAAGGGGAAAGTGCTTGGGTAAAGCTTACAAAAGTAGCCACTTTTCAGCTCTTGTGACTTAACATCAGTTATTGTAATTGAATTTCACCTGTGAAATTTTTGAAACTTTATGACATTAGCTAATTTTCAAAGACATGGCCAAAAAGTAGCCAGTAGGCATTGTTTCTACGAAGCTCTTGCTCTTAGGATTATTTTTATGAACCTCTAAAATCTCTTATTAAGGGCCGGAAGGGTTCTATCCATTTCGTCATGACCTTTGATTATTTACAATAGATATTAAAAAAAATATTTTAATTATCTTATATAGAAGTAATCTGCTGATGAAGTAAATATCGTTTTCACATAATTGTAAATATTGGCATACCGTTACGTGTGTGGACAGCTTGTAGACTATGAGATATGTCTCGCAAAACCCTAAAATAGAAAAAAAAATAGTGTAAGAATAAATAAATAAAACCAAATAGAAAAAAAGAAAAAGAAAATTGTGTGGGGGGGTCATGTACATACCCTGCACTACTATAAGGATCCCTTAGCCCATTAGAGAAAATAATATTGCTAGCAAACCTTTGAAGAATTAATTTTATGTCCTGCAAAATTCACTCATTTAGTAAGTTCACAAAACTAATATAGTATAAGAAAAAGTAATATGACAAAATAAGCATAATGAAAGATTGTTGTAAGAGGTTCAGGTTTCGGGTTCGTATCTCGATGAGAAAGAAGTCACCTTCGATAGAAAGTATTTTATTCTTAAAGTACGATTGTTCGACTATGTTATTTAAACTTTTCAAAAATATTGTTAGACGACTCACATCTCAAATTCTTAAATAATGCACTACACATTCATCGTCATTACGTAATCGTATAGTTTTCTGACATGAATTCAAATTAATCAAATATTCCCCAAAACAAGTACCGCACCTTAAGTGTGTATATATATATATATATATATATATATATATATATCTGACACACGTGCATGCACAATATGTATATGCGCTCGCTCACTCTCACATGCACTACATATGTTATACGATTGCATGTGCATCATCACGTATATAATTAATTATATATCGGATGAAAAATTAATAAAAAATGAGATTATCACTATGATAATTAATAAATTAAATTAAGTATGAGAAAGAAGTATGTACTTTTCCTCCATAATAAGTTGTGATCCAATGTGGACGAGGTGAGACACCATACTTCTTCTTGCAATCTTTTATGAAATTATTCAAATTGAAAGGAGCTGAAAAGAACATTGTGTCATTTTCCCCACGCCCTATAGGCATCACCATTTCACTGCATGTCTACAAAATAATAAAATGAGTAAGTTTGTTCGTATCTTGATTATTTGATTACATATAGTATATACTTATTACCTCTTATATATTAACACGCACGATAACGAATAATTCTGACTATTATTAAGGCAGATAGAAGAAGACATTTGTTGTATCTGGTGGGATATAAATTCCTGATCTTCAAAGTTTACATTCATTTCATTGATCTCCAGACTACAGACCCTTAGGTCCATACTATCAACTGCCTATTATTAGCTCCCACCAAATATTAGATAATACTCCGTCAGTCCCTAATTACTTGTCCGTTTTTCCTTTTATAGTTGTCCCTAATTACTTGTTCATTTTGACAAATCAAGAAAGGACAAATTTTTTTTACCTATTATACCTTCAATTAAATGACTAATTATTTTGAAAAATGTAGAACTTTTCATCGACTTAATAATTAATAGGGGTAAAATGGTAAACTCACTATGTCATTAATTATTTTCTTAATAAGTGTGTCAATTCAAAAGTGGACAAGTAATTAGGGACAGAGAAAGTACTATTCATCAAAATTTACACAAATAAAAAAAATCGTCAAATATTTTTATTTCTACTAAAATTTGGACCATGTTATCCAAAGTTTGTCCATCAACTTAATTGATCACTCTAAGCCACACTCTTATAAGGCCTTAGGTACTCATAACCAGGTACATACTATCTCCTATCATCGGTGTCGAGCAATTCCGACCCCATCAAGACTTTAGCATATGGAGAAAAAACCACCTACTATATTTTTTTGTTTTAGCTCTGATTTGAACCCTATATCTCCAAAGTCATGAGTATTTCATGTTAAATTGACCACTATGTCAAATTCTCATGTGTTCACAGTCAGATCACTTATAAAGTAATTACAAATATATTTAATTAATAATCTAATAAAAATAGTAACTTTACCTATTATATCCCGATGCAGTGTATGCAAACTATATTTTAATACAATCAATATATATAACTTAAATTCTCGATTAAATTAGTGTTTATTAGTATAAAACTTACTTGCCATCTCCATCCCAAACCTGTTTCACTAGGCTTGGGGTTCATGTTATGACAAGATGAATTTCCTATATATGCAACAATTCCAGCAAAAATTCTATCAAGAATATGACTTCCTTTTGGTGCACCATCAATTCCACCACAAACTATTGTTACTGGGTAACTTGGTGGGCTGTTATACTGAGCAGCCACTGAATACATTGAATCCAAATAATCCTTCAACTCAGATGGATCATTCAACTTCCTATAAAAACAAGAAATCAAGACTAGATAAATATAGAAATAAAAATAAGATTTGAAAAAAAATTACACTAAAACAGATAAAAGTGATTTGATGATGAATTACTCAAGTGAGATTTTTAACTTTGAGTATAAGACATGTATATGCTATCATAGATACAATTGACCTGATGTAAAAATTACTTACATTGACGATGCATGCATATATATAATTTTTTGCAAAGAAAGTTCTTATACTATTCGTTCACTTAAAGGATAGGTATCGATTAAAACTGTACAATTTCTAATCATGAAAATAAAACAAATTGCATGCTACAATAGATAAAGATAATTTGATAGTATAATTTTTTTCGTGTAGAAAAAAATATACTATCAAAATATTAATACTGATTACTTTACACCGAGTACGTACGTCATTAAATTAGCCAAAAGATATTTATATGTAAATAAATAAAAATAACATAATAATATAAATTTTTTGATAATATATATAACTTAAACTCTTACGAACACGTCTTGAATTTTCGACTGAGATAGGAGAGTCCACTTTTTCTAGAAGCAATCTTGTCAATTATTGCCCATGATTTTCTTATAGTATGGTAACAACTCTTACTAGCTTCCTGAAATAATTATAAAATTAATTAACCTGTTAGTTAAAAATAAAAATAAATAAATAAAGGACTTATTAAATAGATTTCTTACTTTAAAATCCCTTGATACAACTGAATAATATCCATTTTGTGGAGTGATATTATCAAAATAAAGAATTGGAGCTGATGAAGCTAAAGCACCAAGAGCTATATGTGGATACTTCATTCTAAACCAAGAAGCAAGCACTACAAAATAAAATAAAATAAAATAAATTAGAGAAAAAGTTTTGATAAATTTCAACTTTAAAGGTGTGTTTGGTATGAAAGAAAAAATATTATTTTTTCTCTGAAAAATATTTTTTTAAAAAAAATAAGTAGATTTTCTTATTTATTTTCTTGTATTTCAGTACATAAGTAAAATATAATATTCCTCCAGTTTAATTTGTTTGATCTATTATTCTTTTTAGTACATTTAAAAAAGAATTATAATCCTTACCTTTTATTAATGACTCTTTAATTTCAGCGTTCCACGTGGCATATTTAAGACCACAAGATTCAAAAAAATTCTTTATTTTCTTAAACTCCGTATCAAATCAAAATAAACCATACAAATTGAAACAAAGAGAATATCCTAAAATTATTTGTATTTAATATAGACAAGTATTATATATGGTGTGGAGTGAGGGTAAGGTCATGTGCGGTAGTCAGGGGCGGACCCACATTGAGGGTATCGGGTGCTCGAGCACCCATTGACTTCAACGGAAATTTGTGTATGTTCATTAAAAATATTGAAAAGTTGATATAATTAATTCTTGAGCACCCATTAACCAAAAGGTTTGATGGGTGCTTTGGTTCTCAGATGCAAGGTAAGGCTTGCGCTAACGACCTAAGTGTGAGGGTTTGAGCCCCAATGAAGGATTTTTGGTTTTTTTTTTTAACATCTTCTATAAATCTTTTCACTGCTATATGTTTGCTTTTTTTTTTCTTCTACGCTAAAGGAAGTGAGCACCCATAACCTTCAAATCCTGGATTCTTCACTGGCGATAGTGGAGTGGAAAAGTGAGGTGTGTTGGAGGTAGGAATGACGACAGAATCAGTATGGACTATCACTTGTGAAATTTATTTATCCTACTTCAAAAGTTCTGACCAACACAACAAGAAAAAATTTAAAAGTATTTTCTAAAAAATATTTTTTCCATACCGAACACATCCTAAATTACCTTCTTTTTTTTTAAAAGAAAATTAAGAAGGGGATATCCTTTTTCCTTACTTCCTCCATAGGAACCTCCAATGACAATAATTGGAGAATTTTTTGCTGAATATTTTTCTTTAATATGTAACAAAAGTTCTGCATAATCAGCTATAGCTTGTGCTGAATTGAAATATCCTCTAGTATCTTCATCTTTTACAGCTTCTTCCATCGTCTTAAATGGTGATGATTCTCCATAATACCTATGCTGGAAAATAGTTTGCCAAAAATTTTAACATAACATATAGCTAGCATATATAATAACAGAAGTCAAAGAAGATTCAAAATCTACGATATATTCTTAATAAATAAAAAGATCTTGAGGACAAGAAAATACCATCATAGTATTTGGATGTCAATTATGAATTTTTTACCATATTCTATTATAGCTCACTGATCGAGTGCTCTTGCACTAATGATGAACGCGGTTAAAACAATTAGTTTTGAATTCTTAGACGCTCTCATTTGATTATAAATTTTGAAGTTCAAACATGAAATTTAATAAATGGAGTTTTTGAAGTTGTATTTCGACATGCATTTTACTTTTTAAAAAATTGAAGTTTTTTCAACTTTTCAAAAATTGATCAAATTTCACGATCAAACAGATATTTAAAAATAAATTTTCAAAATCTACTCTTAAAATTTATGGTCAAACAAAAAAAAATGACAAAACAAAGTAAAATAAAAGAGTTGATAGTTTTAATTGATACATATACTAGATGGAATATAATTAATGAATTTAATTACCTCCATGTAAACAAGAAGAGCCTTAAATTGAGGTGCAAAATCAGTGAGAAATCCAACACCAAGAGGGTCTCCATCAATAGAAGATTCAGCACCAAGATAGGCAAAAATTGGAGAACTTGAATTGGAACCACCCCAATACTTAGAATTAATTATATACCTTTGTTTAAAAGTTGAATAACTTTTTGGTCCATAATTAAAATGATCAAGTGTTTGTTTATAGTAGTAAGTCTCAAATTCTTTTGGAAGATCATCATTTGTTGAAGAAGAAAAGGTATTAGAATGATCTTGAAGTATATTTTGAATAAGTGGTGTTAGTCTTGGGATTTTATGAGGTTTTGAAAAAATTAATGATGTTTTTGTGAAGATCAATAAAAGAAGCCATTGAAATAAGAAAAGTTTATTCATCTTCATTGCAAAAAATAAAAAGGACTTTGGTAAAGAAAAAGAATGTTTCTTGGTGATTCTATGTATCTTATTGTGGATATATTTATAAGTGTTGTTGATAGTAAAATATAAAGTATAAGAATAATATTTGAAATTATTTATATTTATTACTCCCTCCGTTTCAAAAAGAATGACCTCCTTTACTTTGTAGTTAGTTTAAAAAAGAATGACCTCTTTCTTTTTTTGGTAACATTTTAATTTCAGTTTTCCACGTGGCATGTTTAAGGCCACAAGATTAAAGGGCAATTTTGTACATTTGACATAACTTTAATTTAGGACCACAAGATTCAAAAGTCTTCTTTATTTTCTTAAACTCCGTGTCAAATCAAACTAGACCATTCTTTTTGAAACGGAGAGAGTTTTAAAGATGGTCAAAAGAATTTATTACAAATTATTATCTTATACTATTTTAGACTTATTAATACTTCTTTTGTCCACTTTTATTTGTCATGTTGTGCTTTTAGTTGTCCATTATTGACTTGACACACCCCAGAAACTATAAATCGAAGGGTAATTTTACTATATCACCCTTTGAATATAATAAATTTAATGTCTTGAAAAATGTAATAAGGAAATGACTATAATTCATGATAAGAGTAAATTAGGAACTAAATGTAAAATTATCCATTTATTTCATAAAGTGGACAAGTATTGTTGGATATCTCAAAATAGTATAGAGGACAATTATTGTCGGACGGAGGGAGTAATTATTTATTAGTTTTTCTATATTGGTCACTCTATCAAGGGTATAATAGAAAGAATATAGTAACTTATGTATTAATTTTATGAAATAACAAGTATTATGGTCCAACTATTTATAAAAAGGGATGACAAATAAAAACAAAACGGAGGAAATTATATCTTATTGTTGATATATTTATACGTGTTTCACTTTATACCATGTGATGCATGATTTAATAATTTATTCATTATTCGGTGTTTGTTCGAAAGCTTGATTCATCTGAATTCGTTGTTTCTGTAGCTAAGATCCATTAAAAGAGAATGCCTTTTTCTATTAGGATTCCATCATTAAGACCTACTAATCTAGATTCACGGTATTTGAGGTCCATTAAGAGATTCGAAAAAACTCTTTATCTATCAGAATTTTGCCTCTAGACAGGTTTAAATTCAGGACATATGATTATGGAGTAAACTCATAAATAACCATTCATCAACCCATATAATTAAAAAATATTCTATATCATAGAATGAAAAGAGAGTCTTTTGGAAACATCTCCTTTATTTCGGAGATTTTTTTTCCTTTATTTCAAAAATAAATATAAATTCTACGAATATTTTATCCTATCGTATTTATGGAATCAAACTGAATATATGTATCCATTATCATAGAATTGGACTCTAATGTGGAAAAATTAAATATTTTTGGTCTCTGAAAAACTTGGTCAAAGATGTTATACCTATGGCTAAGTGCATTTTTTCTAAAAATAAAAAAGATTTTTTTTTTTTTGCAAAAGAAAGATATGTATCCATTATCATAGAATTGGACTCTAATGTGGAAAAATTAAATATTTTTGGTCTCTGAAAAACTTGGTCAAAGATGCTATACTTATGGTTAAGTGCATTTTTTCTAAAAATAAAAAAGATTCTTTTTTTTTTTTTGCAAAAGAAAGATGACTTTATATCATGAATCACTTATTGTGCCCTTTTATGACCACTATTCCAGTTTCATTGAGTAAAGCTAAGAGACTTTTTATGAAATTTTATCATTACTATATATAACTGACTGGTTGTTATAATAATTTGGCTTTATTAGACACAATTAGTATGCCACTGCAATTTGGAGGAGAAACAAAAGATTTTAGAGAAAAGAATAACAAACTTTTTTTTTAAAAAAAAATAGAAAATTCTTCATCCATACGTAAAAATATATCGATCTTGAAATAATAACGACTAATTACTCTTGCTATAAAATAAACTTGTATTTTATCTTTATTACATATTCTTCTAGAAACAATTTCGAGAGAATCGAACTGACCACTAAAATTATATTTTAAAACCCAAAATAAATAAGTTTACTTTTTCTTCAACCTTCCACGTGAATATATACTTGATCAATTAATATAGAACAGAGTGAGTATATACTCAACCACTTGCAATTTTATCATGATTAGGGAATGTTTGTCTCCCACTTTACAAATTAAAGGTTGTGTATCCATTAAATATTATGGAGGACTAAGAGCAAAGGCCAACTATATATTATCTCTTGATAATGAGTGCTTTTTGGGGGTTAATATAATGAGTGGGTTAATGCTAGTTAATTTGTCAGTGTGAATATATATTAAGATATCATTACTAAATAGGGTAATGCTAAATGATCAGAAAATTTGGTCAGAATTTGGCCAAAAATTTAAAAAATCTATAATATCTTTTTTATTATAAAATAAACTGATCTTTTTTCATTTTTTAATTAAAAGGTATTAAAGTTAAAACTTAAAAGTGGTAAAAATATTCAAAAAGGTAAAATAACATAGTGTGAACTGTGAAATATGTTATTTTACCATTCTGGCCAAAAGGATTTTTCCTACTAAAATAACTAGGATCGTTTTTTTTCTCAAAATTTAAATATATAAAATCTATCTTTATTGAAAATAAGTAATACAAATTTTAATAAATATTAATTAATCTAATACTATATTATTTTTGTATGTATTCTTGAAGGCACACCTCTTATTCAAGAGAATTCAGTACAACATCTTTAAATTGATAAAACTCTTCACGCTGCATTGAGTATTTGAGTTAATAAACCGCATGCTCTATAGCGAAATATTAAGTAGATAGATTTTTTTTATAAATGATCGACAATAGTGATAATGGCTAATAATAGTAATCGTGGATTTTGACTGACGATAATAATTAATGATGATGATAATTGACTAATAATATTGGATATGTGTGATAAATAAAGATAAAAGTCTATTTAACCAGTTACAAATTTGGTTTGTATCCCAAAAAAATTCTAATCTCCCATTGCTATAGCCATAAGCTATAGTAGCTCCAGCTTGCAATCACAAGGGCCCGTCCTATGAGGCTAGAGTGGGTTTAGCGGTCAACGTCCATTTAAATTATGTTTGGAGGTCTTTCGCTTTTGCTAGATCTAGAAAGATATTACAAGTCCTCTGTCTCAGATTTTATCGTTGCAACCATTTGATTCACCGATACTATAAAAAAGTATCATATTGCTTACATTACTGTTATTGATGGTTTGATTATCTTGAACCACAAAGACCCTACTCAGGTCAATAATTCTAATTAAATCAACCGCATTTACCACTGCTAGCTCATAAACCCTTATGAAGTCAAGTTGACTAATGATGGTGATCATTTTATGGTGATAAAATACAAAAAAGTTTCAATTAATGAATGATACATTTCAATCTTTATCAAGGTACTCTTTCAAAATTCAAATTGAGATAGTAGTCTTCTTTTTTATTTCTTATTTAGTATTTGATATTTATATTAAAGTTTGATTCATATAAATTCATATTGTATAGCGCCTTGTTTGGAGAAAATGTTCACTACTAAAAAAATCACATTTAAAATTTAACCTCGATACACCTCTAATTTTAAAAAATATCATTATCTAATGCATCACATCATTTGATGATAAGTAAGATAATATCATGCACCTTTGGACCAAAACAAAGCACGTTTGAAAATAACAAAAGTTGAAATTGATGGTCTAACGTGCGCACTATACACATTAATAAGTACCAAACATAGAGGGCCCTTACTCACAAATCATAATTCTAATTCTAACAAAAAAGACATTTTATTAATGGAAGTCACTGTTGCTTTAGAATCACAACCCGTAAATATTGACAGATTCAGAATTTAAAATTTAAACAATAAATAAATACTAGTAGTACATTTTGTTGAATTCATAATTTTTATATTACATGCATTCACCCTGCTGATATAAGAGGCAGGCAAATACAAATTTTAAAGTTTTTTCGTTTTTACAATGAAGTCAAGTTAATATACATGATATTAACCAGGTCCACAATGAAATATTTATAGATATTTATCGAATAATTATTAATACTATAGATCCGCACGGAGGTACAAGTAATTAGCGTTTGATCATTATGAATCGATTCATAAACCCATTTATTTTATGATAAATTTGCAAAATGTTGCTTGTTTGGTTGAGTTTTTCAAAAAATTGATTGGGAGTGATTTTCCAAAAATATATTTGGAACATTCACAGAAGAAGAAAAAACTTGCAGATTTAAATAAAAAAAATTTAAAAAGGAACATTGCTAAAACTTTCAATCATTTGATAGAATATTGTCTAAGTCATGCCTGGAAAATTGTCACCTAAGCTTAGCAGTGAAGCAAAGTTTCAAGCAATCATTTCATAAAAACTTACTTGCTTTCAATATTTACATTAAATTATATTGTTGTTATCGATCATATAAATATATATTAGTTTAGGCAGGGGCGTATCCAAAGGGGATCACTGGGTTTACGTGAACTCATACTCCCCTCCTGAGATCATATATAATAATGTTATATTTTTAAAAAAATATTGAAATATAGATGTGTGAATCCACACTCGGAGTATTGCGATGATGACTGAGTGCACCTCTCTACGTGAGGTTAGAAATTTGAATTTTATATTTATCTTGTTTTATTTTTCTTTCTAAAATTAGATAACACCTCTCTAAGTGGTTATTGGTAGCACTTTTGGCATTTTAATTAATTCATATATATAAGAATTAATTTTGGACCTATAATATTAAAATTGTTAATAATTTTCAGTAATAAGAACCTAAATATCAAACCGATTAAATTTATGTCTTATATCAACCTTTTTGTAAAGTTCACCCATCATCTCGAAATCTTAGATACGCCTCTGCGTTTAAAAGAATTTCAGGTTTTTCCTCAACAAAAACAAATCTGCAGCAATCACGATTTATGTTATCGGTTAATAATAATTCTCACTAAGTGAATGGATCTCTTTTAATTTGTCCACAACCTAGATATCCCTTCTGATGCGGAGATAGATCTTATGTCTAAACATTGATCGTCTCGATGTAATGAATAAAGATTTCTTTAAACATCCATAATGGTGTTTATATGGACTAGTTCTAGAGTTAAACGTTGAGGAATATTTAATGGTTTTATAGGTCATTTAACACCGTATCCTTTATGATTAGACCCGATCCAATAATTATTTTTAAAAATATATATAGTATATGATAAATTAAGATGAAATTGAAGTATATACTCCCTATGTCTTAATATATGTGATGTAGTTTAATAGGACACAAAAATTAAAAAATATGAACAAACTTTACGACGTCTTAAAACTATCCTTAAAATAAATACTTAATTTTTTATTGGGACATGAAAGTATTAATTGACCTTAGTGAAGTATAATATGATAGAAGTGTTGTAAAGCAACAAATATCATACATTTGTAGGTTTTTTCTTATAGGCTTTGGATGTGAAGAATAATTTTTCTTTTAGGTATCATGGACTATGACATAAGAAATTTAATGAGAATTGGAAATAAAGTTATGGTTTAAGGATGAAGTACACTTTGTCTGATTCTGGCAAATTAATTTAGAGCTAGGTATAATTTTAGAATCGTGACTCTTATCCATTTTTTCCATATATTGCTATCTTAGTGATATAACACCAAAAAACTAACATTGTTTGTGAGGAATACACGTAAAATTAAACTAATTGTTCAAAATACAAATAATTAGAAACCACATATAAATCAACAAATAATATATTCAATTAAGATCAGAAATGTCATGTGGTGATATATTCGTCTTTTAAATTAGTAAATGTTAAACATCTCACATTTTAAATATTATATTGATATGTATTGCATTTATTTATCAACAAACAACTCCCTCTAAATAATAAATTGCAAGCTAATTTATTTAAATAAATTTACTAGTACAAATATAAAATATAAAATCAAGAAAATCAATAAAATGATTTTAGGGATATTTTTGTCTTTACATAGATAATCTCATGGTATTAAATCCAATGTATTACTAATACCACCAAATGAAAGGTATTAATAATACATCCTGTAATACCATGTTGGGTGTATAGCTAATCCATGGATTAGTTATACTTAGGCCCAAAAATTCTACCAAACATAGTACTAATTAATACCATACATAATACATGTATTATTTCTCCTAATACTTCCTACCAAACGATCCCCAAGTACTTAGTCTTAGTTCTGCTCAATATATAAGAACCCTTTAGACTCAAAGTCTATCTCCACACCTCAAACTTATGTTAACTCTGTTATGAGTCTCGCCAATCAAAACTACGACATCCACAAATAACATACACCATGACATCTCAGTTTTAATTTATCGCGTCAATATACTAATTGCCAAGGCAAATAATTGGCTAAGGTTTGATTCTTGGAGCAACCTATCAATATGAAAAGTGCATTGAGTCTCCTCCTACTATTTTTATCCAAGTCTTTGACTCCAACGTACACAGTCTTAATAATATATTATCATTATACAGTTTTTTTCAATTCATATTGTATGTAACAAAAAAATATTTATTTTGTCGTAACTTAATATGGATATTATTTGATGTCGTCAATCAAATGATGCATTGAATAACAACACCAAATATAACAATGTAATCAATATAATTACATAAGTGAAGACCATGGAGAATAAATTGTACAAAGATCTTACGTTTGTTATACAATTTTTTAATTCATAATATTGATTTAGACATAATTTAATGTGGATATTATTTGATGTAGTTAATCAAGCGATGCATTGAACAATAACAACAATTAAACACAATCAATGTAATTTCATAACGAAGACTAAAAAGGGTAAATTGTATGCATATTTTGTATTTATCTTTGTAAAGTACAAAATATATATTTCGGATAGATCCTCAGCTCAAAAGACAAATACTATATTAAATAATGTAGTAAGTAATTACATACATATAACTTACTTTTGAGTTTTAACATTACATCTAAAGTGATTTATATTGAAAAATGGACGAGAAGACCAGACTAACACTTATTGTTGTAGATGATTTTGTTATTGTGAATCTCTGAACCTTTAAGTGTGATAAATGTTTAATTGGTCTAAAATTAATACTCTGACTAAAATTATTTGTGTAAAAGGTTCAATGGTTTATACAAGCTTTAATGAAATATCAATGTATCGTACTACAATCTTGTACTTGTGGATATATTGTTGCACTACATTTATTTTAAAATTTTTTCTTATAGTGTCTTCATTCCCTTGTTTGGAAATGAAAATAAATCATATATTATTCAACTCTCAAAGAAATGCTTATATAAGATTTTAAAATTGCTTATGATGTATTTTTATGGTAATATGTGTGGGTTCCTCACAACAGAGAATAGCTTGTCCCTTAAATAATGTGTCTTGATAAAGTAGATTCCCTTATTAATAATGTTGTTAAAGATGACTTCAAATAGCACTCAATAAAATATTTTTTTAGAATGTAACTTGAACAAGTTTAAAGAAAGTATATTATTGTGTTTTTTCTTAATTAAATTTTTCTTCAACACTTCTTTTTCTTTCACCTATTATTTATACACTAAAAAATAAAATAAAATTTAAAACGTTTGAATAGTCTTCTTAAAAAACTTGATGCGAATATCCACCTCAAGAAGTAACGAATTCGCAAATACTATATCTTCTTTCTTTATGCTTTGAAGTGTTAAAGTGTTAAGTGATTAATGAAAAATAAGCAATTATCATATTTTTAGGAAATTACATATATGTAAAATAATTTTAGGATAGAAAAATTAAACTCTACCCAGATTAGTTTATTTACTTGAAAAGGTCAATATAATTTTTACTAGGGTGTGTTTGGTATGAAGGAAAACATTTTCCGGAAAATGTGATGTTTTCCAATTTTCTCATGTTTGGTTGGGTTAAATGTTTTGGAAAATGTTTTCCAAATCAACTCATTTTCCTCAAATTTAAGGAAAATGACTTCCCTTCAAAACTTAAGGAAAACATTTTCCAAACCTCTCTTCCAACTTCAAATTACATTTACATTTTTGTTGAAAAAATCAATTTATTTTGTCCCTACCGTCAAACCAGACCCCCAACCACCTCCCCCCAAAAAATAATAATTTTAAAGCTTACTTGTAAATTCAATTATTTTACCCCACCTTCACCCCTACCCCCACCCCCTCCCAAAAAAATATTAAAAATTGTTTTTAAAAGATATTTCTAATTTCAATTTTTTATTTTTTTACCCCCACCCAATACTCTCGCCCCCCATCTGCCCCCCTATCAGCCCCCCAACTCCCTTCAAAAAAATAATAATTTAAGTTTGTTTTTAAAAAATATCTTCAACTTCAAATTTTTATTTTTTCATTCCGATCATCGATCACCCACCCCCCTCCC